>NC_064641.1:973384795-973687825 GCF_023864345.2 Schistocerca serialis cubense | reverse complement strand
TTATTGACGATGAAACACAGAAATCTAATCAGAATTAAATAGAAAAGGCACAATGCTTACTTAAGTACAAGAAAACTAACTCTTCTTACTGTCTATGTTTTGATCCTTTCCTGTGAGACCAGTTTCAGGGTCCGATGCTTCACTTCAGGTTTACTGTATCCCTTGGACCTTCTTATTGACGATGAAACACTGAAATTGCATCGGAATTAAATACAAAAGGCACAATGCCGACTTAAGTACAAGAAGACTGACTCTCCTTACTGACTATGTTTTGAATATTTCCTGTGAGACCAGTTTTCGATTATGATGCTTCACTATATGTTTACTGTATCCCTTGGACCTTCTTATTGACGATGAAACACATATATTGCATCGGAATTAAATACAAAAGGCACAACGCCGACTTAAGTACAAGAAGACTGACTCTTCTTACTGACTATCTTTTGAACATTTCCTGTTATACCAGTTTTACATTCCGATGCTTCACTATATGTCTACTGTATCCCTTGGACCTTCTTATTGACGATTAAACACAGAAATTGCATCGGAATTAAATACAAAAGGCACAATGCAGACTTAAGTACAAGAAGACTGACTCTTCTTACTGACTATGTTTTGAACATTTCCTGTGAGACCAGTTTTAGATTCCAATGCTTCACTATATGTTTACTGTATCCCTTGGACCTTCTTGTTGACGATGAAACACAGAAATTACATCGGAATTAAATAGAAAAGGCACAATGCGGACTTAAGTACAAGAAAACTGACTGTTCTTACTGTGTATGTATTGAACCATTCCTGTGACACTAGTTATAGATTCCGATGCTTCACTTCAAGTATACTTTATCTCTCTGACCTTCTTGTTGACGATGAAACACTGAAATTGCATCGGAATTAAATACAAAAGGACAATGCCGACGCAAGTACAAGAAGACAGGCTCTTTTACTGTCTATGCTTTGAAACTTTCCTGTGAGACCGGTTTTAGATTCCGATGCTTCACTTAGGGTGTACTGTATCCCTTGGATCTTCTTATTGACGACGAAACACAGAAATTGCATCGAAATTAAATACAAAAGGCACAATGCCGACTTAAGTACAAGAGGACTGACTCTTATTACTGTCTATGTTTTGAACCATTCTTGTGACACTAGTTATAGATTTCGATGCTTCCCTTCAGGTTTACTGTATCCCTCTGACCTTCTTATTGACGATGAAACACAGAAATTGCATCGGATTTAAATACAAAAGGCACAACGCCGACTTAAGTACAAGAAGACTGATTCTTCTTTCTGACTACCTTTTGAACATTTCCTGTTATACCAGTTTTAGATTCCGATGCTTCACTATATGTTTACTGTATCCCTTGGATCTTCTAATTGACGATTAAACACAGAAATTGCATCGGATTTAAATACAAAAGGCACAATGCAGACTTAAGTACAAGAAGACTGACTCTTCTTACTGACTATGGTTTGAACATTTCCTGTGAGACCAGTTTTAGATTCTGATGCTTCACTATATGTTTACTGTATCCCTTGGACCTTCTTATTGGCGATGAAACACAGAAATTGCATCGGAATTAAATACAAAAGGCACAATGCAGACTTAAGTACAAGAAGACTGACTCTTCTTACTGACTATGTTTTGAACATTTCCTGTGAGACCAGTTTTAGATTCTGTTGCTTCACTATATGTTTACTGTATCCCTTGGACCTCCTTATTGACGATGAAACACAGAAATTGCATCGGAATTAAATACAAAAGGCAAGAAGCCGACTTAAGTACAAAAAGACCGACTCTTCTTACTGACTATTTTTTGAACATTTCCTGTTATACCAGTTTTAGATTCCGATGCTTCACTATATGTTCACTGTATCTCTTGGACCTTCTTGTTGACGATTAAACACAGAAATTGCATCGGAATTAAATACAAAAGGCACAATGCCGACCTAAGTACAAGAAGACTGACTCTTCTTACTGACTATGTTTTGAACATTTCCTGTGAGACCAGTTTTAGATTCCAATGATTCACTATATGTGTACTGTATCCCTTGGACCTTCTTATTGACGATGAAACACAGAAATTGCATCAGAATAAAATACAAAACGCACAATGCTGACTTAAGTACAAGAAGACTGACTCTTCCTACTGACTATGATTTCAACATATCCTGTGAGACCACTTTTAGATTCCGATGCTTCACTATATGTTTACTGTATCCCTTGGACCTTCTTATTGACGATGAAACACAGAAATTTCATCGGAATTAAATAGAAAAGGCACAATGCAGACTTAAGTACAAGAAAACTGACTCTTCTTACTGCGTATGTTTTGAACCATTCCTGTGGCACTAGTTATAGATTCCGATGCTTCACTTCAGGTATACTATATCTCTCTGACCTTCTTATTGACGATGAAACACAGAAATTTCATCGGAATCAAATACAAAAGGCACAATGCCGACTCAAGTACAAGAAGACTGGCTCTTCTTACTGTCTATGTTTTGAAACTTTCCTGCGAGACCGGTTTTAGATTCCGATGCTTCACTTCAGGTTTACTGTATCCCTTGAATCTTCTTGTTGACGACGAAACACAGAAATTGCATCGGAATTAAATAGAAAAGGCACAATGCCGACTTAAGTACAAGAAATCTGACTCTTCTTACTGTCTATGTTTTGAACCAATCCTGTGACACTAGTTATCGATTCCGATGCTTCACTTCAGGCTTACTGTATCGCTCTGACCCTCTTATAGACGATGACACACAGAAACTGCATCGGAATTAAATACAAAAGGCACAATGCCGACTTAAGTACAAGAAAACTGACTCTTCTAACTGTCTATGTTTTGAAGCATTCCGTGACACTAGTTATAGATTCCGATGCTACACTTCAGGTGTACTGTATCCCTCTGACCTTCTAATTGACGATGAAACACAGATATTGCATCAGAATTAAATAGAAAAGTCACAACGCCGACTTAAGTACAAGAAAACTGACTCTTCTTACTGTCTATGTTTTGAAGCATTCCCGTGACACTAGTTATAGATTCCGATGCTTCACTTCAAGTTTACTGTATCCCTCTGACCTTCGTATTGACGATGAAACAAAGAAATTGCATCGGAATTAAATACAAAAGCACTATGCCGACTTAAGTACAAGAGAACTGACTCTTCCTATTGTCTATGTTTTGAACCATTCCTGTGACACTAGTTATAGATTCCGATGCTTCACGTCGGGTTTACTGTATCCCTCTGACCTTCTTATTGACGATGAAACATAGAAATTGCATCAGAATTAAATACAAAAGGCACAATGCCGACTCAAGTACTAGAAGACTGGCTCTTCTTACTGTCTATGCTTTGAACCATTCCTGTGACACTAGTTATACATTCCGATGCTTCACTTCAAGTTTACTGTATCCCTCTGACCTTCGTATTGACGATGAAACAAAGAAATTGCTTCGGAATTAAATACAAAAGCACAATGCCGACTTAAGTGCAAGAGAACTGACTCTTCTTACTCTCTATGCTTTGTCCCATTCCCGAGACACTAGTTATAGTTTCCGATGCTTCACTTCATGTTTACTGTATCCCTCTGACTTTCTTATTGACGATGAAGCACAGAAATTGCATTGGAATTAAATACAAAAGGCACAATGCCGACTTAAGTACAAGAAGTCTGACTCTTCCTACTGACTATGATTTCAACGTTTCCTGAGAGACCAGTTTTAGATTCCGATGCTACACTATATGTTTACTGTATCCCTTGGACATTCTTATTGACGATGAAACACAAAAATTGCATTGGAATTAAAAAGAAAAGGCACAATGCGGGCTTAAGTACAAGAAAACTGACTCTTCTTACTGTGTATGTTTTGAACCATTCCTGTGATACTAGTTACAGATTCCGATGCTTCACTTCAGGTATACTGTATCTCTCTGACCTTCTTGTTGACGATGAAACACAGAAATTGCATCGGAATTAAATCAAAAGGCACAATGCCGACTCAAGTACAAGAAGACTGGCTCTTCTTACTGTCTATGTTTTGAAACTTTCCTGTGAGACCGGTTTTAGTTTCCGATGCTTCACTTCAGATTTACTGTATCCCTTGGATCTTCTTATTGACGACGAAACACAGAAATTGCATCGGAATTAAATAGAAAAGCCACAATGCCGACTTAAGTACAAGAAATCTGACTCTTCTTACTGTCTATGTTTTGAACCATTCCTGTGACACAAGTTATACATTCCGATGCTTCACTTCAGGTTTACTGTATCCCTCTGACCTTCTTATTGACGATGAAACACAGAAATTGCATCGGAATTAAATAGAAATGCACAATGCCGTCTTAAGTACAAGAGAACTGACTCTTCTTACTATCTATGTTTTGTCCCATTCCCGTGACACTAGTTATAGTTTCCGATGCTTCACTTCAGGTTTACTGTATCCCTCTGACTTTCTTATTGACGATGAAACACAGAAATTGCATCGGAATTAAATACAAAAGGCACAATGCCGACTTAAGTACAAGAAGACTGACTCATCTTACTGACTATGTTTTGATCATTTCCTGTGAGAACAGTTTTAGATTCGGCAGCTTCACTATATGTTTACTGCATCCCTTGGACCTTCTTATTGACGATGAAACACAGAAATTGCATCGGAATTACATACAAAAGGCACAACGCCGACTTAAGTACAATAAGACTGACTCTTCTTACTGAATATCTTTTGAACATTTCCTGTGAGACCAGTTTTAGATTCCGATGCCGCACTATATGATTGCTATATCCCCTGGACCTTCTTATTGACGATTAAACACAGAAATTGCATCGGAATTAAATACAAAAGGCACAATGCCGACTTAAGTACAAGAAGACTGACTCTTCTTACTGACTATGTTTTGCACATTTCCTGTGAGACCAATTTTTGATTCCGATGCTTCACTATATGTTTGCTGTATCCCTTGGACCTTCTTATTGACGATGAAACACAGAAATTTCATAAGAATTAAATACAAAAGGCACATTGCTGACTTAAGTACAAGAAGACTGACTCTTCCTACCGACTATGATTTCAACGTTTCCTGAGAGACCAGTTTTAGATTCCGATGCTACACTATATGTTTACTGTATCCCTTGGACCTTCTAATTGACGATGAAACACAAAAATTGCATTGGAATTAAAAAGAAAAGGCACAATGCGGGCTTAAGTACAAGAAAACTGACTCCTCTTACTGTGTATGTTTTGAACCATTCCTGTGATACTAGTTATAGTTTCCGATGCTTCACTTCAGGTTTACTGTATCCCTCTGACTTTCTTATTGACGATGAAACACAGAAATTGCATCGGAATTAAATACAAAAGGCACAATGCCGACTCAAGTACAAGAAGACTGGCTCATCTTACTGTCTATGTTTTGAAACTTTCCTGTGAGACTGGTTTTAGTTTCCGATGCTTCTCTTCAGATTTACTGTATCCCTTGGATCATCTTATTGACGACGAAACACAGAAATTGCATCGGAATTAAATAGAAAAGGCACAATGCCGACTTAAGTACAAGAAATCTGACTCTTCTTACTGTCTATGTTTTGAACCATTCCTCTGACACTAGTTATCGATTCCGATGCTTCACTTCAGGCTTACTGTATCGCTCTGACCCTCTTATAGACGATGACACACAGAAACTGCATCGGAATTAAATACAAAAGGCACAATGCCGACTTAAGTACAAGAAAACTGACTCTTCTTTCTGTCTATGTTTTGAAGCATTCCCGTGACACTAGTTATAGATTCCGATGCTACACTTCAGGTTTACTGTATCCCTCTGACCTTCTTATTGACGATGAAGCACAGAAATTGCATCGGAATAAAATACAATAGCACAATGCCGACTTAAGAACAAGAGAACTGACTCTTCCTACTGTCTATGTTTTGAACTATTCCTGTGACACTAGTTATAGATTCCGATGCTTCATTTCGGGTTTACTGTATCCCACTGACCTACTTATTGACGATGAAACACAGAAATTGCATCGCAATTAATTACATAAGGCACAATGTCGACTCAAGTACAAGAAGAATGGCTCTTGTTACTGTCTATGTTTTGAACCATTCCTGTGACACTAGTTACACATTCCGATGCTTCACTTCAGGTTTACTGTATCCCTCTGACCTTCTTATTGACGATGAAACACAGATATTGCATCGGAATTAATTAGAAAAGGCACAATGCCGACTTAAGTACATGAAAACTGATTCCTCTTACTATCTATGTTTTGAACCATTCCTGTGACACTAGTTATAGATTCCGATGCTTCATTTCTGGTTTACTGTATCCCTCTGACCTTCTTATTGACGATGAAACACAGATATTGCATCGGAATTAAATACAAAAGAAACAATGCCGGCTTAAGTACAAGAAAACTGACTCTTCTTACTGTCTATGTTTTGACCATTCATGTGACACTAGTTATAGATTCCGATGCTTCACTTAAGGTTTACTGTATCCCTCTGACCTTCTTATTGACGATGAAAAACAGAAATTGCATCGGAATTAAATACAATAGGCACAATGCCGACTCAAGTACAAGAGGACTGGCTCTTCTTACTGTCTTTGTTTTGAAACATTCCTGTGAGACCGGTTTTAGATTCCGATGCATCACTTCATGTTTACTGTATCCCTCTATCATTCTTATTGACGATGAAACACAGAAATTGCATCGGAATTAAATACAAAATGCACAATGCCGACTTAAGTACTAGAAAACTGACTCTTCTTACTCTCTATGCTTTCAACCATTCCTGTGACACTAGTTATAGATTCCGATGCTTCACTTCAGGTTCACTGTATCCCTCTGACCTTCTTATTGTCGATGAAACACAGAAATTGCATCGGAATGAAATACAAAAGGCACAATGTCGACTTAAGTGGAAGAAAACTGACCCTTCTTACTGTCTATGTCTTGAACCATTCCTGTGACCCTAGTTATAGATTCAGATGCTTTACTTCCGGTTTACTTTATCCCTCTGACCTTCTTATTGACGATGAAACACAGAAATTGCATCGGATATAAATACAAAAGGCACAATGCCGACTTAAGTACAAGAGGACTGACTCTTATTACTGTCTATGTTTTGAATCATTCTTGTGACACTAGTTATAGATTCCGATGCTTCACTTCAGGTTCACTGTATCCCTCTGACCTTCATATTGACGATGAAACACTGAAATTCCATCGGAATTAAATACAAAATGCACAATGCCGACTTAAGTACAAGAAAACTGACTCCTCTTACTGTCCATGTTTTGAACCATTCCTGTGACACTAGTTATAGATTCCGATGCTTCACTTCAGGTTTAGTGTATCCCTTGGACCTTCTTATTGACGATGAAACACTGAAATTGCATCGGAATTAAATACAAAAGGCACAATGCCGACTTAAGTACAAGAAGACTGACTCTCCTTACTGACAATGTTTTGAATATTTCCTTTGAGACCAGTTTTCGATTCCGATGCTTCACTATATGTTTACTGTATCCCTTGGAACTTCTTACTGACGATGAAACACATATATTGCATCGGAATTAAATACAAAAGGCACAACGCCGACTTAAGTACAAGAAGACTGACTCTTCTTACTGACTATCTTTTGAACATTTCCTGTTATACCAGTTTTAGATTCCGATGCTTCACTATATGTCTACTGTATCCCTTGGACCTTCTTATTGACGATTAAACACAGAAATTGCATCGGAATTAAATACAAAAGGCACAATGCCGACTTAAGTACAAGAAGACTGACTCTTCTTACTGACTATGTTTTGAACATTTCCTGTGAGACCAGTTTTAGATTCCGATGCTTCACTATATGTTTACTGTATCCCTTGGACCTTCTTATTGACGATGAAACACAGAAATTACATCGGAATTAAATAGAAAAGGCACAATGCGGACTTAAGTACAAGAAAACTGACTGTTCTTACTGTGTATGAATTGAACCATTCCTGTGACACTAGTTATAGATTCCGATGCTTCACTTCAAGTATACTATATCTCTCTGACTTTCTTATTGACGATGAAACACAGAAATTGCATCGGAATTAAATACAAAAGGCACAATGCCGACGCAAGTACAAGAAGACTGGCTCTTTTACTGTCTATGTTTTGAAACTTTCCTGTGAGACCTGTTTTAGATTCCGATGCTTCACTTAGGGTTTACTGTATCCCTTGGATCTTCTTATTGACGACGAAACACAGAAATTGCATCGAAATTAAATACAAAAGGCACAATGCCGACTTCAGTACAAGGAGACTGACTCTCCTTACTGACTATGTTTTGAACATTTCCTGTGAGACCAGTTTTAGATTCTGATGCTTCACTATATGTTTACTGTATCCCTTGGACCTTCTTATTGACGATGAAACACAGATATTGCATCGGAATTAAATACAAGAGGCACAACGCCGACATAAGTACAAGAAGACTGATTCTTCTTGCTGACTACCTTTTGAATATTTCCTGTTATACCAGTTTTAGATTCCGATGCTTCACTATATGTTTACTGTATCCCTTGGACCTTCTAATTGACGATTAAACACAGAAATTGCATCGTAATTAAATACAAAAGGCACAATGCAGACTTAAGTACAAGAAGACTGACTCTTCTTACTGACTATGTTTTGAACATTTCCTGTGAGACCAGTTTTAGATTCTGATGCTTCACTTTATGTTTACTGTATCCCTTGGACCTCCTTATTGACGATGAAACACAGAAATTGCATCGGAATTAAATACAAAAGGCAAGAAGCCGACTTAAGTACAAAAAGACTGACTTTTCTTACTGACTATTTTTTGAACATTTCCTGTTATACCAGTTTTAGATTCCGATGCTTCACTATATGTTCACTGTATCTCTTGGACCTTCTTGTTGACGATTAAACACAGAAATTGCATCGGAATTATATACAAAAGGCACAATGCCGACTTAAGTACAAGAAGACTGACTCTTCTCACTGACTATGTTTTGAACATTTCCTGTGAGACCAGTTTTAGATTCCAATGATTCACTATATGTGTACTGTATCCCTCTGACCTTCATATTGACGATGAAACACTGAAATTCCATCGGAATTAAATACAAAAGGCACAATGCCGACATAAGTACAAGAAAACTGAATATTCTTACTATCTATGTTTTAACCATTGCTGTGACACTAGTTATAGATTCCGATGCTTCACTTCAGGGACACTGTTTCCCTCTGACCTTCTTATTGACGATGAAACACTGAAATTCCATCAGAATTAAATACAAAAGGCACAATGCCGACTTAAGTACAAGAAAACTGACTCTTCTTACAGTCTATGCTTTGAACCATTCCTGTGACACTAGTTATAGATTCCGATGCTTTACTTCAGGTTAACTGTATGCCTCTGACCTTCTTATTGACGATGGAACACAGAAGTTGCATCGGATATAAATACAAAAGGCACAATGCCGACTTAAGTACAAGAAGACTGACTCTTATTACTGTCTATGTTTTGAACCATTCTTGTGACACTAGTTATAGATTCCGATGCTTCGCTTCAGGTTCACCTTATCCCTCTGACCTTCATATTGACGCTGAAACACTGAAATTCCATCGGAATTAAATACAAAATGCACAATGCCGACTTAAGTACAAGAAAATTGACTCCTCTTACTGTCCATGTTTTGAACCATTCCTGTGACACTAGTTATAGATTCCGATGCTTCACTTCAGGTTTACTGTATCCCTCTGACCTTCTTATTGACGAAGAAACACAGAAATCTAATCAGAATTAAATAGAAAAGGCACAATGCTGACTTAAGTACAAGAAAACTAACTCTTCTTACTGTCTATGTTTTGATCCTTTCCTGTGAGACCAGTTTTAGGTTCCGATGCTTCACTTCAGGTTTACTGTATCCCTTGGTTCTTCTTATTGACGATGAAACACTGAAATTGCATCGGAATTAAATACAAAAGGCACAATGCCAACTTAAGTACAAGAAGACTGACTCTCCTTACTGACTATGTTTTGAACATTTCCTGTGAGACCAGTTTTAGATTCTGATGCTTCACTATATGTTTACTGTATCCCTTGGACCTTCTTATTGACGATGAGACACAGATATTGCATCGGAATTAAATACAAAAGGCACAACGCCGACTTAAGTACAAGAAGACTGACTCTTCTTACAGACTATCTTTTGAACATTTCCTGTGAGACCAGTTTTAGATTCTGATGCTTCACTATATGTTTACTGTATCCCTTGGAACTCCTTATTGACGATGAAACACAGAAATTGCATCAGCAAAAGGCAAGAAGCCGACTTAAGTACAAGAAGACTGACTCTTCTTACTGACTATTTTTTGAACATTTCCTGTGAGACCAGTTTTAGATTCTGATGCTTCACTATATGTTTACTGTATCCCTTGGACCTTCTTATTGACGATTAAACACAGAAATTGCATCGGAATTAAATACAAAAGGCACAATGCAGACTTAAGTACAAGAAGACTGACTCATCTTACTGACTATGTTTTGAACATTTCCTGTGAGACCAGTTTTAGATTCTGATGCTTCACTATATGTTTACTGTATCCCTTGGACCTTCTTATTGACGATGAAACACAGATATTGCATCGGAATTAAATACAAAAGGCACAACGCCGACTTAAGTACAAGAAGACTGATTCATCTTACTGACTATCTCTTGAACATTTCCTGTTATACCAGTTTTAGATTCCGATGCTTCACTATAGGTTCACTGTATCTCTTGGACCTTCTTGTTGACGATTAAACACAGAAATTGCATCGGAATTAAATACAAAAGGCACAATGCCGACTTAAGTACAAGAAGACTGACTCTTCTTACTGACTATGTTTTGAACATTTCCTGTGAGACAAGTTTTAGATTCCAATGATTCACTATATGTGTACTGTATCCCTTGGACCTTCTTATTGACGATAAAACAAAGAAATTGCATCAGATAAAATACAAAAGGCACAATGCTGACTTAAGTACAAGAAGACTGACTCTTCCTACTGACTATGATTTCAACATTTCCTGTGAGACCACTTTTAGATTCCGATGCTTCACTATATGTTTACTGTATCCCTTGGACCTTCTTATTGACGATGAAACACAGAAATTTCATCGGAATTAAATAGAAAAGGCACAATGCGGACATAAGTACAAGAAAACTGACTCTTCTTACTGCGTATGTTTTGAACCATTCCTGTGACACTAGTTATAGATTCCGATGCTTCACTTCAGGTATACTATATCTCTCTGACCTTCTTATTGACGATGAAACACGGAAATTTCATCGGAATCAAATACAAAAGGCACAATGCCGACTCAAGTACAAGAAGACTGGCTCTTCTTACTGTCTATGTTTTGATACTTTCCTGCGAGACCGGTTTTAGATTCCGATGCTTCACTTCAGGTTTACTGTATCCCTTGGATCTTCTTGTTGACGACGAAACACAGAAATTGCATCGGAATTAAATAGAAAAGGCAGAATGCCGACTTAAGTACAAGAAAACTGACTCTTCTTACTGTCTATGTTTTGAACCATTCCTGTGACACTAGTTACACATTCCGATGCTTCACTTCCGATTTACTGTGTCCCTCTGACCTTCTTATTGACGATGAAACACAGAAATTGCATCCAAATTAAATACAAAAAGCAAAATGCCGACTTAAGTAGAAGAAAACTGACTCTTCTTAGTGCCTTTGTTTTGAACCATTCCTGTGACACTAATTATAGATTTCGTTGCTTCACTTCAGGTTTACTGTATCCCTCTGACCTTCTTATTGACGATGAAACACAGAAATTGCATCGGAATTAAATACAAAAGGCACAATGCCGACTTAAGTACAAGAAAACTGACTCTTCCTACTGTCTATGTTTTGAATCATTCATGTGACACTAGTTATAGTTTCCGATGCTTCGCTTCAGGTTTACTGTATCCCTCTGACCTTCTTATTGACGATGAAACACAGAAATTGCATCGGAATTAAATACAAAATGCACAATGCCGACATAAGTACAAGAAAACTGAATCTTCTTACTGTCTATGTTTTGAACCATTCTTGTGACACTAGTTATAGATTCCGATGCTTCACTTCAGGTTCAACTTATCCCTCTGACCTTCATATTGACGATGAAACACTGAAATTCCATCGGAATTAAATACAAAATGCACAATGCCGACTTAAGTACAAGAAAACTGACTCCTCTTACTGTCCATGGTTTGAACCATTCCTGTGACACTAGTTATAGATTCCGATGCTTCACTTCAGGTTTACTGTATCCCTCTGACCTTCTTATTGACGATGAAACACAGAAATCTAATCAGAATTAAATAGAAAAGGCACAATGCTGTCTTAGGTACAAGAAAACTAACTCTTCTTACTGACTATGTTTTGATCCTGTCCTGTGAGACCAGTTTTAGGGTCCGATGCTTCACTTCAGGTTTACTGTATCCCTTGGACCTTCTTATTGACAATGAAACACTGAAATTGCATCGGAATTAAATACAAAAGGCACAATGCCAACTTAAGTACAAGAAGACTGACTCTCCTTACTGACTATGCTTTGAACATTTCCTGTGAGACCAGTTTTAGATTCTGATGCTTCACTATATGTTTACTGTATCCCTTGGACCTTCTTATTCACGATGAAACACAGATATTGCATCGGAATTAAATACAAAAGGCACAACGCCGTCTTAAGTACAAGAAGACAGACTCTTCTTACTGACTATCTTTTGAACATTTCCTGTAATACCAGTTTTAGATTCCGATGCTTCACTATACGTTTACTGTATCCCTTGGACCTTCTTATTGACGATGAAACAAAGAAATTGCATCGGAATTAAATACAAAAGGCACAATGCCGACTTATGTACAAGAAGACCGACTCTTCTTACTGACTGTGATTTGAACATTTCCTGTGAGACCAGTTTTAGATTCCGATGCTTCACTATATGTTTACTGTATCCCTTGGACCTTAAAATTGACGATGAAACACAGAAATTACATCGGAATTAAATAGAAAAGGCACAATGCGGACTTAAGTACAAGAAAACAGACTGTTCTTACTGTGTATGTATTGAACCATTACTGTGACACTAGTTATAGATTCCGATGCTTCACTTCAGGTATACTATATCTCTCTGACCTTCTTATTGACGATGAAACACAGAAATTTCATCGGAATCAAATACAAAAGGCACAATGCCGACTCAAGTACAAGAAGACTGGCTCTTCTTACTGTCTATGCTTTGAAACTTTCCTGCGAGACCGGTTTTAGATTCCGATGCTTCACTTCAGGTTTACTGTATCCCTTGGATCTTCTTGTTGCCGACGACACACAGAAATTGCATCGTAATTAATAGAAAAGGCAGAATGCCGACTTAAGTACAAGAAAACTGACTCTTCTTACTGTCTATGTTTTGAACCATTATGTGACACTAGTTATAGATACCGATGCTTCACTTCAGGTTTACTGTATCCCTCTGACCTTCTTATTGACGATGAAACACAGAAATTGCATCGGAATTAAATACAAAAGGCACAACGCCGACTTAAGTACAAGAAGACAGACTCTTCTTACTGACTACCTTTTGAACATATCCTGTTATACCAGTTTTAGATTCCGATGCTTCACTATACGTTTACTGTATCCCTTGGACCTTCTTATTGACGATGAAACACAGAAATTACATCGGAATTAAATAGAAAAGGCACAATGCGGACTTAAATACAAGAAAACAGACTGTTCTCACTGTGTATGTATTGAACCATTACTGTGACACTAGTTATAGATTCCGATGCTTCACTTCAGGTATACTATATCTCTCTGACCTTCTTATTGACGATGAAACACAGAAATTGCATCGAAATTAAATACAAAAGGCACAACGCCGACTTAAGTACAAGAACACTGACTCTCCTTAATGACTATGTTTTGAACATTTCCTGTGAGACCAGTTTTAGGGTCCGATGCTTCACTTTCGGTTTACTGTATCCCTTGGACCTTCTTATTGACGATGAAACACTGAAATTGCATGGGAATTAAATACAAAAGGCACAATGCCGACTTAAGTACAAGAAGACTGACTCTCCTTACAACTATGTTTTGAACATTTCCTGTGAGACCAGTTTTAGATTCTGATGCTTCACTATATGTTTACTGTATCCCTTGGAACTTCTTATTGACGATGAAACACAGATATTGCATCGGAATTAAATACAAAAGGCACAACGCCGACTTAAGTACAAGAAGACTGATTCTTCTTACTGACTATCTTTTGAACATTTCCTGTTATACCAGTTTTAGATTCCGATGCTTCACTATATGTTTACTGTATCCCTTGGACCTTCTTATTCACGATTAAACACAGAAATTGCATCGGAATTAAATACAAAAGGCACAACGCCGACTTAAGTACAAGAAGACTGATTCATCTTACTGACTATCTCTTGAACATTTCCTGTTATACCAGTTTTAGATTCCGATGCTTCACTATGGGTTCACTGTATCTCTTGGACCTTCTTGTTGACGATTAAACACAGAAATTGCATCGGAATTAAATACAAAAGGCACAATGCCGACTTAAGTACAAGAAGACTGACTCTTCTTACTGACTATGTTTAGCACATTTCCTGTGAGACCAATTTTTGATTCCGATGCTTCACTATATAATTGCTGTATCCATTGGACCTTCTTATTGACGATGAAACACAGAAATTTCATAAGAATTAAATACAAAAGGCACATTGCTGTCTTAAGTACAAGAAGACTGACTCTTCCTACTGACTATGATTTCAACGTTTCCTGCTAGACCAGTTTTAGATTCCGATGCTACACTATATGTTTACTGTATCCCTTGGACCTTCTAATTGACGATGAAACACAAAAATTGCATTGGAATTAAAAAGAAAAGGCACAATGCGGGCTTAAGTACAAGAAAACTGACTCTTCTTACTGTGTATGTTTTGAACCATTCCTGTGATACTAGTTATAGTTTCCGATGCTTCACTTCAGGTTTACTGTATCCCTCTGACTTTCTTATTGACGATGAAACACAGAAATTGCATCGGAATTAAATACAAAAGGCACAATGCCGACTCAAGTACAAGAAGACTGGCTCATCTTACTGTCTATGTTTTGAAACTTTCCTGTGAGACTGGTTTTAGTTTCCGATGCTTCACTTCAGATTTACTGTATCCCTTGGATCATCTTATTGACGACGAAACACAGAAATTGCATCGGAATTAAATAGAAAAGGCACAATGCCGACTTAAGTACAAGAAATCTGACTCTTCTTACTGTCTATGTTTTGAACCATTCCTCTGACACTAGTTATCGATTCCGATGCTTCACTTCAGGCTTACTGTATCGCTCTGACCCTCTTATAGACAATGACACACAGAAACTGCATCGGAATTAAATACAAAAGGCACAATGCCGACTTAAGTACAAGAAAACTGACTCTTCTTACTGTCTATGTTTTGAAGCATTCCCGTGACACTAGTTATAGATTCCGATGCTACACTTCAGGTTTACTGTATCCCTCTGACCTTCTTATTGACGATGAAGCACAGAAATTGCATCGGAATAAAATACAAAGGCACAATGCCGACTTAAGAACAAGACAACTGTCTATGTTTTCAACTATTCCTGTGACACTAGTTATAGATTCCGATGCTTCACTTCGGGTTTACTGTATCCCACTGACCTACTTATTGACGTTGAAACACAGAAATTGCATCGCAATTAATTACATAAGGCACAATGTCGACTCAAGTACAAGAAGAATGGCTATTGTTACTGTCTATGGTTTGAACCATTCCTGTGACACTAGTTACACATTCCGAGGCTTCACTTCAGGTTTACTGTATCCCTCTGACCTTCTTATTGACGATGAAACACAGAAATTGCATCGGAATTAATTAGAAAAGGCACAATGCCGACTTAAGTACATGAAAACTGATTCCTCTTACTATCTATGTTTTGAACCATTCCTGTGACACTAGTTATAGATTCCGATGCTTCATTTCTGGTTTACTGTATCCCTCTGACCTTCTTATTGACGATGAAACACAGATATTGCATCGGAATTAAATACAAAAGAAACAATGCCGACTTAAGTACAAGAAAACTGACTCTTCTTACTGTCTATGCTTTGAACCATTCCTGTGACACTAGTTATAGATTCCGATGCTTTACTTCAGGTTAACTGTATGCCTCTGACCTTCTTATTGACGATGGAACACAGAATTTACATCGGAATTAAATACAAAAGGCACAATGCCGACTTAAGTACAAGAAAACTGACTCTTCTTACTAACTATGTTTTGAACCATTCCAATGACACTAGTTATAGATTCCGATGCTTCACTTCAGGTTTACTGTATCCCTCTGACCTTCTTATTGACGATGAAACACAGAAGTTGCATCGGATATAAATACAAAAGGCACAATGCCGACTTAAGTACAAGAAGACTGACTCTTATTACTGTCTATGTTTTGAACCATTCTTGTGACACTAGTTATAGATTCCGATGCTTCGCTTCAGGTTCACCTTATCCCTCTGACCTTCATATTGACGCTGAAACACTGAAATTCCATCGGAATTAAATACAAAATGCACAATGCCGACTTAAGTACAAGAAAATTGACTCCTCTTACTGTCCATGCTTTGAACCATTCCTGTGACACTAGTTATAGATTCCGATGCTTCACTTCAGGTTTACTGTATCCCTCTGACCTTCTTATTGACGAAGAAACACAGAAATCTAATCAGAATTAAATAGAAAAGGCACAATGCTGACTTAAGTACAAGAAAACTAACTCTTCTTACTGTCTATGTTTTGATCCTTTCCTGTGAGACCAGTTTTAGGTTCCGATGCTTCACTTCAGGTTTACTGTATCCCTTGGACCTTCTTATTGACGATGAAACACTGAAATTGCATCGGAATTAAATACAAAAGGCACAATGCCAACTTAAGTACAAGAAGACTGACTCTCCTTACTGACTATGTTTTGAACATTTCCTGTGAGACCAGTTTTAGATTCTGATGCTTCACTATATGTTTACTGTATCCCTTGGACCTTCTTATTGACGATGAGACACAGATATTGCATCGGAATTAAATACAAAAGGCACAACGCCGACTTAAGTACAAGAAGACTGACTCTTCTTACAGACTATCTTTTGAACATTTCCTGTGAGACCAGTTTTAGATTCTGATGCTTCACTATATGTTTACTGTATCCCTTGGACCTCCTTATTGACGATGAAACACAGAAATTGCATCAGCAAAAGGCAAGAAGCCGACTTAAGTACAAGAAGACTGACTCTTCTTACTGACTATTTTTTGAACATTTCCTGTGAGACCAGTTTTAGATTCTGATGCTTCACTATATGTTTACTGTATCCCTTGGACCTTCTTATTGACGATTAAACACAGAAATTGCATCGGAATTAAATACAAAAGGCACAATGCAGACTTAAGTACAAGAAGACTGACTTTTCTTACTGACTATGTTTTGAACATTTCCTGTGAGACCAGTTTTAGATTCTGATGCTTCACTATATGTTTACTGTATCCCTTGGACCTTCTTATTGACGATGAAACACAGATATTGCATCGGAATTAAATACAAAAGGCACAACGCCGACTTAAGTACAAGAAGACTGATTCATCTTACTGACTATCTCTTCTACATTTCCTGTTATACCAGTTTTAGATTCCGATGCTTCACTATAGGTTCACTGTATCTCTTGGACCTTCTTGTTGACGATTAAACACAGAAATTGCATCGGAATTAAATACAAAAGGCACAATGCCGACTTAAGTACAAGAAGACTGACTCTTCTTACTGACTATGTTTTGAACTTTTCCTGTGAGACAAGTTTTAGATTCCAATGATTCACTATATGTGTACTGTATCCCTTGGACCTTCTTATTGACGATAAAACAAAGAAATTGCATCAGATAAAATACAAAAGGCACAATGCTGACTTAAGTACAAGAAGACTGACTCTTCCTACTGACTATGATTTCAACATTTCCTGTGAGACCACTTTTAGATTCCGATGCTTCACTATATGTTTACTGTATCCCTTGGACCTTCTTATTGACGATGAAACACAGAAATATCATCGGAATTAAATAGAAAAGGCACAATGCGGACATAAGTACAAGAAAACTGACTCTTCTTACTGCGTATGTTTTGAACCATTCCTGTGACACTAGTTATAGATTCCGATGCTTCACTTCAGGTATACTATATCTCTCTGACCTTCTTATTGACGATGAAACACGGAAATTTCATCGGAATCAAATACAAAAGGCACAATGCCGACTCAAGTACAAGAAGACTGGCTCTTCTTACTGTCTATGTTTTGATACTTTCCTGCGAGACCGGTTTTAGATTCCGATACCTCACTTCAGGTTTACTGTATCCCTTGGATCTTCTTGTTGTCGACGAAACACAGAAATTGCATCGGAATTAAATAGAAAAGGCAGAATGCCGACTTAAGTACAAGAAAACTGACTCTTCTTACTGTCTATGTTTTGAACCATTCCTGTGACACTAGTTACACATTCCGATGCTTCACTTCCGATTTACTGTGTCCCTCTGACCTTCTTATTGACGATGAAACACAGAAATTGCATCGAAATTAAATACAAAAAGCAAAATGCCGACTTAAGTAGAAGAAAACTGACTCTTCTTATTGCCTTTGTTTTGAACCATTCCTGTGACACTAATTATAGATTTCGTTGCTTCACTTCAGGTTTACTGTATCCCTCTGACCTTCTTATTGACGATGAAACACAGAAATTGCATCGGAATTAAATACAAAAGGCACAATGCCGACTTAAGTACAAGAAAACTGACTCTTCCTACTGTCTATGTTTTGAATCATTCATGTGACACTAGTTATAGCTTCCGATGCTTCGCTTCAGGTTTACTGTATCCCTCTGACCTTCTTATTGACGATGAAACACAGAAATTGCATCGGAATTAAATACAAAATGCACAATGCCGACATAAGTACAAGAAAACTGAATCTTCTTACTGTCTATGTTTTGAACCATTCTTGTGACACTAGTTATAGATTCCGATGCTTCACTTCAGGTTCATCTTATCCCTCTGACCTTTATATTGACGATGAAACACTGAAATTCCTTCGGAATTAAATACAAAATGCACAATGCCGACTTAAGTACAAGAAAACTGACTCCTCTTACTGTCCATGGTTTGAACCATTCCTGTGACACTAGTTATAGATTCCGATGCTTCACTTCAGGTTTACTGTATCCCTCTGACCTTCTTATTGACGATGAAACACAGAAATCTAATCAGAATTAAATAGAAAAGGCACAATGCTGTCTTAGGTACAAGAAAACTAACTCTTCTTACTGTCTATGTTTTGATCCTGTCCTGTGAGACCAGTTTTAGGGTCCGATGCTTCACTTCAAGTTTACTGTATCCCTTGGACCTTCTTATTGACAATGAAACACTGAAATTGCATCGGAATTAAATACAAAATGCACAATGCCAACTTAAGTACAAGAAGACTGACTCTCCTTACTGACTATGCTTTGAACATTTCCTGTGAGACCAGTTTTAGATTCTGATGCTTCACTATATGTTTACTGTATCCCTTGGACCTTCTTATTCACGATGAAACACAGATATTGCATCGGAATTAAATACAAAAGGCACAACGCCGACTTAAGTACAAGAAGACAGACTCTTCTTACTGACTATCTTTTGAACATTTCCTGTAATACCAGTTTTAGATTCCGATGCTTCACTATACGTTTACTGTATCCCTTGGACCTTCTTATTGACGATGAAACAAAGAAATTGCATCGGAATTAAATACAAAAGGCACAATGCCGACTTATGTACAAGAAGACCGACTCTTCTTACTGACTGTGATTTGAACATTTCCTGTGAGACCAGTTTTAGATTCCGATGCTTCACTATATGTTTACTGTATCCCTTGGACCTTCTTATTGACGATGAAACACAGAAATTACATCGGAATTAAATAGAAAAGGCACAATGCGGACTTAAGTACAAGAAAACAGACTGTTCTTACTGTGTATGTATTGAACCATTACTGTGACACTAGTTATAGATTCCGATGCTTCACTTCAGGTATACTATATCTCTCTGACCTTCTTATTGACGATGAAACACAGAAATTTCATCGGAATCAAATACAAAAGGCACAATGCCGACTCAAGTACAAGAAGACTGGCTCTTCTTACTGTCTATGCTTTGAAACTTTCCTGCGAGACCGGTTTTAGATTCCGATGCTTCACTTCAGGTTTACTGTATCCCTTGGATCTTCTTGTTGCCGACGACACACAGAAATTGCATCGGAATTAATAGAAAAGGCAGAATGCCGACTTAAGTACAAGAAAACTGACTCTTCTTACTGTCTATGTTTTGAACCATTATGTGACACTAGTTATAGATACCGATGCTTCACTTCAGGTTTACTGTATCCCTCTGACCTTCTTATTGACGATGAAACACAGAAATTGCATCGGAATTAAATACAAAAGGCACAACGCCGACTTAAGTACAAGAAGACAGACTCTTCTTACTGACTACCTTTTGAACATTTCCTGTTATACCAGTTTTAGATTCCGATGCTTCACTATACGTTTACTGTATCCCTTGGACCTTCTTATTGACGATGAAACACAGAAATTACATCGGAATTAAATAGAAAAGGCACAATGCGGACTTAAGTACAAGAAAACAGACTGTTCTTACTGTGTATGTATTGAACCATTACTGTGACACTAGTTATAGATTCCGATGCTTCACTTCAGGTATACTATATCTCTCTGACCTTCTTATTGACGATGAAACACAGAAATTGCATCGAAATTAAATACAAAAGGCACAACGCCGACTTAAGTACAAGAACACTGACTCTCCTTAATGACTATGTTTTGAACATTTCCTGTGAGACCAGTTTTAGGGTCCGATGCTTCACTTTCGGTTTACTGTATCCCATGGACCTTCTTATTGACGATGAAAAACTGAAATTGCATGGGAAATAAATACAAAAGGCACAATGCCGACTTAAGTACAAGAAGACTGACTCTCCTTACAACTATGTTTTGAACATTTCCTGTGAGACCAGTTTTAGATTCTGATGCTTCACTATATGTTTACTGTATCCCTTGGAACTTCTTATTGACGATGAAACACAGATATTGCATCGGAATTAAATACAAAAGGCACAACGCCGACTTAAGTACAAGAAGACTGATTCTTCTTACTGACTATCTTTTGAACATTTCCTGTTATACCAGTTTTAGATTCCGATGCTTCACTATATGTTTACTGTATCCCTTGGACCTTCTTATTCACGATTAAACACAGAAATTGCATCGGAATTAAATACAAAAGGCACAACGCCGACTTAAGTACAAGAAGACTGATTCATCTTACTGACTATCTCTTGAACATTTCCTGTTATACCAGTTTTAGATTCCGATGCTTCACTATGGGTTCACTGTATCTCTTGGACCTTCTTGTTGACGATTAAACACAGAAATTGCATCGGAATTAAATACAAAAGGCACAATGCCGACTTAAGTACAAGAAGACTGACTCTTCTTACTGACTATGTTTTGCACATTTCCTGTGAGACCAATTTTTGATTCCGATGCTTCACTATATGTTTGCTGTATCCCTTGGACCTTCTTATTGACGATGAAACACAGAAATTTCATAAGAATTAAATACAAAAGGCACATTGCTGACTTAAGTACAAGAAGACTGACTCTTCCTACTGACTATGATTTCAACGTTTCCTGCTAGACCAGTTTTAGATTCCGATGCTACACTATATGTTTACTGTATCCCTTGGACCTTCTAATTGACGATGAAACACAAAAATTGCATTGGAATTAAAAAGAAAAGGCACAATGCGGGCTTAAGTACAAGAAAACTGACTCTTCTTACTGTGTATGTTTTGAACCATTCCTGTGATACTAGTTATAGTTTCCGATGCTTCACTTCAGGTTTACTGTATCCCTCTGACTTTCTTATTGACGATGAAACACAGAAATTGCATCGGAATTAAATACAAAAGGCACAATGCCGACTCAAGTACAAGAAGACTGGCTCATCTTACTGTCTATGTTTTGAAACTTTCCTGTGAGACTGGTTTTAGTTTCCGATGCTTCACTTCAGATTTACTGTATCCCTTGGATCATCTTATTGACGACGAAACACAGAAATTGCATCGGAATTAAATAGAAAAGGCACAATGCCGACTTAAGTACAAGAAATCTGACTCTTCTTACTGTCTATGTATTGAACCATTCCTCTGACACTAGTTATCGATTCCGATGCTTCACTTCAGGCTTACTGTATCGCTCTGACCCTCTTATAGACGATGACACACAGAAACTGCATCGGAATTAAATACAAAAGGCACAATGCCGACTTAAGTACAAGAAAACTGACTCTTCTTACTGTCTATGTTTTGAAGCATTCCCGTGACACTAGTTATAGATTCCGATGCTACACTTCAGGTTTACTGTATCCCTCTGACCTTCTTATTGACGATGAAGCACAGAAATTGCATCGGAATAAAATACAAAAGCACAATGCCGACTTAAGAACAAGACAACTGACTCTTCCTACTGTCTATGTTTTCAACTATTCCTGTGACACTAGTTATAGATTCCGATGCTTCACTTCGGGTTTACTGTATCCCACTGACCTACTTATTGACGATGAAACACAGAAATTGCATCGCAATTAATTACATAAGGCACAATGTCGACTCAAGTACAAGAAGAATGGCTCTTGTTACTGTCTATGGTTTGAACCATTCCTGTGACACTAGTTACACATTCCGATGCTTCACTTCAGGTTTACTGTATCCCTCTGACCTTCTTATTGACGATGAAACACAGAAATTGCATCGGAATTAATTAGAAAAGGCACAATGCCGACTTAAGTACATGAAAACTGATTCCTCTTACTATCTATGTTTCGAACCATTCCTGTGACACTAGTTATAGATTCCGATGCTTCATTTCTGGTTTACTGTATCCCTCTGACCTTCTTATTGACGATGAAACACAGATATTGCATCGGAATTAAATACAAAAGAAACAATGCCGACTTAAGTACAAGAAAACTGACTCTTCTTACTGTCTATGTTTTGACCATTCATGTGACACTAGTTATAGATTCCGATGCTTCACTTAAGGTTTACTGTATCCCTCTGACCTTCTTATTGACGATGAAAAACAGATATTGCATCGGAATTAAATACAAAAGGCACAATGCCGACTCAAGTACAAGAGGACTGGCTCTTCTTACTGTCTTTGTTTTGAAACATTCCTGTGAGACCGGTTTTAGATTCCGATGCATCACTTCAGGTTTACTGTATCCCTCTATCATTCTTATTGACGATGAAACACAGAAATTGCATCGGAATTAAATACAAAATGCACAATGCCGACTTAAGTACTAGAAAACTGACTCTTCTTACTCTCTATGCTTTCAACCATTCCCTTGACACTAGTTATAGATTCCGATGCATCACTTCAGGTTCACTGTATCCCTCTGACCTTCTTATTGTCGATGAAACACAGAAATTGCATCGGAATGAAATACAAAAGGCACAATGTCGACTTAAGTGGAAGAAAACTGTCTCTTCTTACTGTCTATGTCTTGAACCATTCCTGTGACTCTAGTTATAGATTCAGATGCTTTACTTCCGGTTTACTTTATCCCTCTGACCTTCTTATTGACGGTGAAACACAGAAATTGCATCGGATATAAATACAAAAGGCACAATGCCGACTGAAGTACAAGAGGACTGACTCTTATTACTGTCTATGTTTTGAACCATTCTTGTGACACTAGTTATAGATTCCGATGCTTCACTTCAGGTTCACTGTATCCCTCTGACCTTCATATTGACGATGAAACACTGAAATTCCATCGGAATTAAATACAAAATGCACAATGCCGACTTAAGTACAAGAAAACTGACTCCTCTTACTGTCCATGTTTTGAACCATTCCTGTGACACTAGTTATAGATTCCGATGCTTCACTTCAGGTTTACTGTATCCCTCGGACCTTCTTATTGACGATGAAACACAGAAATCTAATCAGAATTAAATAGAAAAGGCACAATGCTGACTTAAATACAAGAAAACTAACTCTTCTTACTGTCTATGTTTTGATCCTTTCCTGTGAGACCAGTTTTAGGGTCCGATGCTTCACTTCAGGTTTACTGTATCCCTTGGACCTTCTTATTGACGATGAAACACTGAAATTGCATCGGAATTAAATACAAAAGGCACAATGCCGACTTAAGTACAAGAAGACTGACTCTCCTTACTGACAATGTTTTGAATATTTCCTTTGAGACCAGTTTTCGATTCCGATGCTTCACTATATGTTTACTGTATCCCTTGGAACTTCTTACTGACGATGAAACACATATATTGCATCGGAATTAAATACAAAAGGCACAACGCCGACTTAAGTACAAGAAGACTGACTCTTCTTACTGACTATCTTTTGAACATTTCCTGTTATACCAGTTTTAGATTCCGATGCTTCACTATTTGTCTACTGTATCCCTTGGACCTTCTTATTGACGATTAAACACAGAAATTGCATCGGAATTAAATACAAAAGGCACAATGCCGACTTAAGTACAAGAAGACTGACTCTTCTTACTGACTATGTTTTGAACATTTCCTGTGAGACCAGTTTTAGATTCCAATGCTTCACTATATGTTTACTGTATCCCTTGGACCTTCTTATTGACTATGAAACACAGAAATTACATCGGAATTAAATAGAAAAGGCACAATGCGGACTAAAGTACAAGAAAACTGACTGTTCTTACTGTGTATGAATTGAATCATTCCTGTGACACTAGTTATAGATTCCGATGCTTCACTTCAAGTATACTATATCTCTCTGACTTTCTTATTGACGATGAAACACAGAAATTGCATCGGAATTAAATACAAAAGGCACAATGCCGACGCAAGTACAAGAAGACTGGCTCTTTTACTGTCTATGTTTTGAAACTTTCCTGTGAGACCGGTTTTAGATTCCGATGCTTCACTTAGGGTTTACTGTATCCCTTGGATCTTCTTATTGACGACGAAACACAGAAATTGCATCGAAATTAAATACAAAAGGCACAATGCCGACTTCAGTACAAGGAGACTGACTCTCCTTACTGACTATGTTTTGAACATTTCCTGTGAGACCAGTTTTAGATTCTGATGCTTCACTATATGTTTACTGTATCCCTTGGACCTTCTTATTGACGATGAAACACAGATATTGCATCGGAATTAAATACAAAAGGCACAACGCCGACATAAGTACAAGAAGACTGATTCTTCTTACTGACTACGTTTTGAATATTTCCTGTTATACCAGTTTTAGATTCCGATGCTACACTATATGTTTACTGTATCCCTTGGACCTTCTAATTGACGATTAAACACAGAAATTGCATCGGAATTAAATACAAAAGGCACATTGCAGACTTAAGTACAAGAAGACTGACTCTTCTTACTGACTATGTTTTGAACATTTCCTGTGAGACCAGTTTTAGATTCTGATGCTTCACTTTATGTTTACTGTATCCCTTGGACCTCCTTATTGACGATGAAACACAGAAATTGCATCGGAATTAAAAACAAAAGGCAAGAAGCCGACTTAAGTACAAAAAGACTGACTCTTCTTACTGACTATTTTTTGAACATTTCCTGTTATACCAGTTTTAGATTCCGATGCTTCACTATATGTTCACTGTATCTCTTGGACCTTCTTGTTGACGATTAAACACAGAAATTGCATCGGAATTATATACAAAAGGCACAATGCCGACTTAAGTACAAGAAGACTGACTCTTCTTACTGACTATGTTTTGAACATTTCCTGTGAGACCAGTTTTAGATTCCAATGATTCACTATATGTGTACTGTATCCCTTGGACCTTCTTATTGACGATAAAACAAAGAAATTGCATCAGAATAAAATACAAAAGGCACAATGCTGACTTAAGTACAAGAAGACTGACTCTTCCTACTGACTATGATTTCAACATTTCCTGTGAGACCACTTTTAGATTCCGATGCTTCACTATATGTTTACTGTATCCCTTGGACCTTCTTATTGACGATGAAACACAGAAATTTCATCGGAATTAAATAGAAAAGGCACAATGCGGACATAAGTACAAGAAAACTGACTCTTCTTACTGCGTATGTTTTGAACCATTCCTGTGACACTAGTTATAGATTCCGATGCTTCACTTCAGGTATACTATATCTCTCTGACCTTCTTATTGACGATGAAACACGGAAATTTCATCGGAATCAAATACAAAAGGCACAATGCCGACTCAAGTACAAGAAGACTGGCTCTTCTTACTGTCTATGTTTTGAAACTTTCCTGCGAGACCGGTTTTAGATTCCGATGCTTCACTTCAGGTTTACTGTATCCCTTGGATCTTCTTGTTGACGACGAAACACAGAAATTGCATCGGAATTAAATAGAAAAGGCAGAATGCCGACTTAAGTACAAGAAAACTGACTCTTCTTACTGTCTATGTTTTGAACCATTCCTGTGACACTAGTTACACATTCCGATGCTTCACTTCAGATTTACTGTGTCCCTCTGACCTTCTTATTGACGATGAAACACAGAAATTGCAGCGAAATTAAATACAAAAAGCAAAATGCCGACTTAAGTAGAAGAAAACTGACTCTTCTTATTGCCTTTGTTTTGAACCATTCCTGTGACACTAATTATAGATTTCGTTGCTTCACTTCAGGTTTACTGTATCCCTCTGACCTTCTTATTGACGATGAAACACAGAAATTGCATCGGAATTAAATACAAAAGGCACAATGCCGACTTAAGTACAAGAAAACTGACTCTTCCTACTGTCTATGTTTTGAATCATTCATGTGACACTAGTTATAGTTTCCGATGCTTCGCTTCAGGTTTACTGTATCCCTCTGACCTTCTTATTGACGATGAAACACAGAAATTGCATCGGAATTAAATACAAAATGCACAGTGCCGACATAAGTACAAGAAAACTGAATCTTCTTACTGTCTATGTTCTAACCATTGCTTTGACACTGGTTATAGATTCCGATGCTTCACTTCAGGTACACTGTATCCCTCTGACCTTCTTATTGACGATGAAACACTGAAATTCCATCGGAATTAAATACAAAAGGCACAATGCCGACTTAAGTACAAGAAAACTGACTCTTCTTACAATCTATGTTTTGAACCATTCCTGTGACACTAGTTATAGATTCCGATGCTTTACTTCAGGTTAACTGTTTGCCTCTGACCTTCTTATTGACGATGGAACACAGTATTTACATCGGAATTAAACACAAAAGGCACAATGCCGACTTAAGTACAAGAAAACTGACTCTTCTTACTGTCTATGTTTTGAACCATTCCTGTGACACTAGTTATAGATTCCGATGCTACACTTCAGGTTTACTGTATCCCTCTGACCTTCTTATTGACGATGAAACACGGAAGTTGCATCGGATATAAATACAAAAGGCACAATGCCGACTTAAGTACAAGAAGACTGACTCTTATTACTGTCTATGTTTTGAACCATTCTTGTGACACTAGTTATAGATTCCGATGCTTCACTTCAGGTTCATCTTATCCCTCCTACCTTCATATTGACGATGAAACACTGAAATTCCATCGGAATTAAATACAAAATGCACAATGCCGACTTAAGTACAAGAAAACTGACTCCTCTTACTGTCCATGGTTTGAACAATTCCTGTGACACTAGTTATAGATTCCGATGCTTCACTTCAGGTTTACTGTATCCCTCTGACCTTCTTATTGACGATGAAACACAGAAATCTAATCAGAATTAAATAGAAAAGGCACAATGCTGACTTAAGTACAAGAAAACTAACTCTTCTTACTGTCTATGTTTTGATCCTTTCCTGTGAGACCAGTTTTAGGGTCCGATGCTTCACTTCAGGTTTACTGTATCCCTTGGACCTTCTTATTGACGATGAAACACTGAAATTGGATCGGAATTAAATACAAAAGGCACAATGCCAACTTAAGTACAAGAAGACTGACTCTCCTTACTGACTATGTTTTGAACATTTCCTGTGAGACCAGTTTTAGATTCTGATGCTTCACTATATGTTTACTGTATCCCTTGGACCTTCTTATTCACGATGAAACACAGATATTTCATCGGAATTAAATACAAAAGGCACAACGCCGACTTAAGTTCAAGAAGACAGACTCTTCTTACTGACTATCTTTTGAACATTTCCTGTAATACCAGTTTTAGATTCCGATGCTTCACTATACGTTTACTGTATCCCTTGGGCCTTCTTATTGACGATGAAACAAAGAAATTGCATCGGAATTAAATACAAAAGGCACAATGCCGACTTAAGTACAAGAAGACCGACTCTTCTTACTGACTGTGATTTGAACATTTCCTGTGAGACCAGTTTTAGATTCCGATGCTTCACTATATGTTTACTGTATCCCTTGGACCTTCTTATTGACGATGAAATACAGAAATTACATCGGAATTAAATAGAAAAGGCACAATGCGGACTTAAGTACAAGAAAACAGACTGTTCTTACTGTGTATGTATTGAACCATTACTGTGACACTAGTTATAGATTCCGATGCTTCACTTCAGGTATACTATATCTCTCTGACCTTCTTATTGACGATGAAACACAGAAATTTCATCGGAATCAAATACAAAAGGCACAATGCCGACTCAAGTACAAGAAGACTGGCTCTTCTTACTGTCTATGCTTTGAAACTTTCCTGCGAGACCGGTTTTAGATTCCGATGCTTCACTTCAGGTTTACTGTATCCCTTGGATCTTCTTGTTGCCGACGACACACAGAAATTGCATCGGAATTAAATAGAAAAGGGAGAATGCCGACTTAAGTACAAGAAAACTGACTCTTCTTACTGTCTATGTTTTGAACCATTAGGTGACACTAGTTATAGATACAGATGCTTCACTTCAGGTTTACTGTATCCCTCTGACCTTCTTATTGACGATGAAACACAGAAATTGCATCGGAATTAAATACAAAAGGCACAACGCCGACTTAAGTACAAGAAGACAGACTCTTCTTACTGACTATCTTTTGAACATTTCCTGTTATACCAGTTTTAGATTCCGATGCTTCACTATACGTTTACTGTATCCCTTGGACCTTCTTATTGACAATCAAACAAAGAAATTGCATCGGAATTAAATACAAAAGGCACAATGCCGACTTAAGTACAAGAAGACTGACTCTTCTTACTGACTAAGCTTTGAACATTTCCTGTGAGACCAGTTTTAGATTCCGATGCTTCACTATATGTTTACTGTATCCCTTGGACCTTCTTATTGACGATGAAACACAGAAATTACATCGGAATTAAATATAAAAGGCACAATGCGGACTTAAGTACAAGAAAACAGACTGTTCTTACTGTGTATGTATTGAACCATTCCTGTGACACTAGTTATAGATTCCGATGCTTCACTTCAGGTATATTATATCTCTCTGACCTTCTTATGACGATAAAACACAGAAATTGCATCGGAATTAAATACAAAAGGCACAATGCCGACGCAAGTACAAGAAGACTGGCTCTTTTACTGTCTATGTTTTGCAACTTTCCTGTGAGACCGGTTTTAGATTCCGATGCTTCACTTAGGGTATACTGTATCCTTTGGATCTTCTTACTGACGACGAAACACAGAAATTGCATCGGAATTAAATACAAAAGGCACAATGCCGACTTAAGTACAAGAGGACTGACTCTTATTACTGTCTATGTTTTGAACCATTCTTGTGACACTAGCTATAGATTCCGATGCTTCACTCCTGGTTCACTGTATCCCTCTGACCTTCTTATTGACGATGAAACACAGAAATTGCATCGGAATTAAATACAAAAGGCACAACGCCGACTTAAGTACAAGAACACTGACTCTCCTAAATGACTATGTGTTGAACATTTCCTGTGAGACCAGTTTTAGGGTCCGATGCTTCACTTCAGGTTTACTGTATCCCTTGGACCTTCTTATTGACGATGAAACACTGAAATTGCATGGGAATTAAATACAAAAGGCACAATGCCGACTTAAGTACAAGAAGACTGACTCTCCTTACAACTATGTTTTGAACATTTCCTGTGAGACCAGTTTTAGATTTTGATGCTTCACTATATGTTTACTGTATCCCTTGGAACTTCTTATTGACGATGAAACACAGATATTGCATCGGAATTAAATACAAAAGGCACAACGCCGACTTAAGTACAAGAAGACTGATTCTTCTTACTGACTATCTTTTGAACATTTCCTGTTATACCAGTTTTAGAATCCGATGCTTCACTATATGTTTACTGTATCCCTTGGACCTTCTTATTGACGATTAAACACAGAAATTGCATCGGAATTAAATACAAAAGGCACAACGCCGACTTAAGTACAAGAAGACTGATTCATCTTACTGACTATCTCTTGAACATTTCCTGTTATACCAGTTTTAGATTCCGATGCTTCACTATAGGTTCACTGTATCTCTTGGACCTTCTTGTTGACGATTAAACACAGAAATTGCATCGGAATTAAATACAAAAGGCATAATGCCGACTTAAGTACAAGAAGACTGACTCTTCTTACTGACTATGTTTCGCACATTTCCTGTGAGACCAATTTTTGATTCCGATGCTTCACTATATGTTTGCTGTATCCCTTGGACCTTCTTATTGACGATGAAACACAGAAATTTCATAAGAATTAAATACAAAAGGCACATTGCTGACTTAAGTACAAGAAGACTGACTCTTCCTACTGACTATGATTTCAACGTTTTCTGAGAGACCAGTTTTAGATTCCGATGCTACACTATATGTTTACTGTATCCCTTGGACCTTCTAATTGACGATGAAACACAAAAATTGCATTGGAATTAAAAAGAAAAGGCACAATGCGGGCTTAAGTACAAGAAAACTGACTCTTCTTACTGTGTATGTTTTGAACCATTCCTGTGATACTAGTTATAGTTTCCGATGCTTCACTTCAGGTTTACTGTATCCCTCTGACTTTCTTATTGACGATGAAACACAGAAATTGCATCGGAATTAAATACAAAAGGCACAATGCCGACTCAAGTACAAGAAGACTGGCTCATCTTACTGTCTATGTTATGAAACTTTCCTGTGAGACTGGTTTTAGTTTCCGATGCTTCACTTCAGATTTACTGTATCCCTTGGATCATCTTATTGACGACGAAACACAGAAATTGCATCGGAATTAAATAGAAAAGGCACAATGCCGACTTAAGTACAAGAAATCTGACTCTTCTTACTGTCTATGTTTTGAACCATTCCTCTGACACTAGTTATCGATTCCGATGCTTCACTTCAGGCTTACTGTATCGCTCTGACCCTCTTATAGACGATGACACACAGAAACTGCATCGGAATTAAATACAAAAGGCACAATGCCGACTTAAGTACAAGAAAACTGACTCTTCTTACTGTCTATGTTTTGAAGCATTCCCGTGACACTAGTTATAGATTCCGATGCTACACTTCAGGTTTACTGTATCCCTCTGACCTTCTTATTGACGATGAAGCACAGAAATTGCATCGGAATAAAATACAAAAGCACAATGCCGACTTAAGAACAAGAGAACTGACTCTTCCTACTGTCTATGTTTTGAACTATTTCTGTGACACTAGTTACAGATTCCGATGCTTCACTTCGGGTTTACTGTATCCCACTGACCTACTTATTGACGATGAAACAGAGAAATTGCATCGCAATTAATTACATAAGGCACAATGTCGACTCAAGTACCAGAAGAATGGCTCTTGGTACTGTCTATGTTTGGACCATTCCTGTGACACTAGTTACACATTCCGATGCTTCACTTCAGGTTTACTGTATCCCTCTGACCTTCTTATTGACGATGAAACACAGAAATTGCATCGGAATTAATTAGAAAAGGCACAATGCCGACTTAAGTACATGAAAACTGATTCCTCTTACTATCTATGTTTTGAACCATTCCTGTGACACTAGTTATAGATTCCGATGCTTCATTTCTGGTTTACTGTATCCCTCTGACCTTCTTATTGACGATGAAACACAGATATTGCATCGGAATTAAATACAAAAGAAACAATGCCGACTTAAGTACAAGAAAACTGACTCTTCTTACTGTCTATGTTTTGACCATTCATGTGACACTAGTTATAGATTCCGATGCTTCACTTAAGGTTTACTGTATCCCTCTGACCTTCTTATTGACGATGAAAAACAGAAATTGCATCGGAAATAAATACAAAAGGCACAATGCCGACTCAAGTACAAGAGGACTGGCTCTTCTTACTGTCTTTGTTTTGAAACATTCCCGTGAGACCGGTTTTAGATTCCGATGCATCACTTCAGGTTTACTGTATCCCTCTATCATTCTTATTGACGATGAAACACAGAAATTGCATCGGAATTAAATACAAAATGCACAATGTCGACTTAAGTACTAGAAAACTGACTCTTCTTACTCTCTATGCTTTCAACCATTCCTGTGACACTAGTTATAGATTCCGATGCTTCACTTCAGGTTCACTGTATCCCTCTGACCTTCTTATTGTCGATGAAACACAGAAATTGCATCGGAATGAAATATAAAAGGCACAATGTCGACTTAAGTGGAAGAAAACTGACACTTCTTACTGTCTATGTCTTGAACCATTCCTGTGACTCTAGTTATAGATTCAGATGCTTTACTTCCGGTTTACTTTATCCCTCTGACCTTCTTATTGACGATGAAACACAGAAATTGCATCGGATATAAATACAAAAGGCACAATGCCGACTTAAGTACAAGAGGACTGACTCTTATTACTGTCTATGTTTTGAACCATTCTTGTGACACTAGTTATAGATTCCGATGCTTCACTTCAGGTTCACTGTATCCCTCTGACCTTCATATTGACGATGAAACACTGAAATTCCATCGGAATTAAATACAAAAAGCACAATGCCGACTTAAGTACAAGAAAACTGACTCCTCTTACTGTCCATGTTTTGAACCATTCCTGTGACACTAGTTATAGATTCCGATGCTTCACTTCAGGTTTACTGTATCCCTCGGTCCTTCTTATTGACGATGAAACACAGAAATCTAATCAGAATTAAATAGAAAAGGCACAATGCTGACTTAAATACAAGAAAACTAACTCTTCTTACTGTCTATGTTTTGATCCTTTCCTGTGAGACCAGTTTTAGGGTCCGATGCTTCACTTCAGGTTTACTGTATCCCTTGGAACTTCTTATTGACGATGAAACACTGAAATTGCATCGGAATTAAATACAAAAGGCACAATGCCGACTTAAGTACAAGAAGACTGACTCTCCTTACTGACAATGTTTTGAATATTTCCTTTGAGACCAGTTTTCGATTCTGATGCTTCACTATATGTTTACTGTATCCCTTGGAACTTCTTACTGACGATGAAACACATTTATTGCATCGGAATTAAATACAAAAGGCACAACGCCGACTTAAGTACAAGAAGACTGACTCTTCTTACTGACTATCTTTTGAACATTTCCTGTTATACCAGTTTTAGATTCCGATGCTTCACTATATGTCTACTGTATCCCTTGGACCTTCTTATTGACGATTAAACACAGAAATTGGATTTGGAATTAAATACAAAAGGCACAATGCCGACTTAAGTACAAGAAGTATGACTCTTCTTACTGACTATGTTTTGAACATTTCCTGTGAGACCAGTTTTAGATTCCGATGCTTCACTATATGTTTACTGTATCCCTTGGACCTTCTTATTGACGATGAAACACAGAAATTACATGGGAATTAAATAGAAAAGGCACAATGCGGACTTAAGTACAAGAAAACTGACTGTTCTTACTGTGTATGAATTGAACCATTCCTGTGACACTAGTTATAGATTCCGATGCTTCACTTCAAGTATACTATATCTCTCTGACTTTCTTATTGACGATGAAACACAGAAATTGCATCGGAATTAAATACAAAAGGCACAATGCCGACGCAAGTACAAGAAGACTGGCTCTTTTACTGTCTATGTTTTGAAACTTTCCTGTGAGACCGGTTTTAGATTCCGATGCTTCACTTAGGGTTTACTGTATCCCTTGGATCTTCTTATTGACGACGAAACACAGAAATTGCATCGAAATTAAATACAAAAGGCACAATGCCGACTTCAGTACAAGGAGACTGACTCTCCTTACTGACTATGTTTTGAACATTTCCTGTGAGACCAGTTTTAGATTCTGATGCTTCACTATATGTTTACTGTCTCCCTTGGACCTTCTTATTGACGATGAAACACAGATATTGCATCGGAATTAAATACAAAAGGCACAACGCCGCCATAAGTACAAGAAGACTGATTCTTCTTACTGACTACGTTTTGAATATTTCCTGTTATACCAGTTTTAGATTCCGATGCTTCACTATATGTTTACTGTATCCCTTGGACCTTCTAATTGACGATTAAACACAGTAATTGCATCGGAATTAAATACAAAAGGCACAATGCAGACTTAAGTACAAGAAGACTGACTCTTCTTACTGACTATGTTTTGAACATTTGCTGTGAGAACAGTTTTAGATTCTGATGCTTCACTTTATGTTTACTGTATGCCTTGGACCTCCTTATTGACGATGAAACACAGAAATTGTATCGGAATTAAATACAAAAGGCAAGAAGCCGACTTAAGTACAAAAAGACTGACTCTTCTTACTGACTATTTTTTGAACATTTCCTGTTGTACCAGTTTTAGATTCCGATGCTTCACTATATGTTCACTGTATCTCTTGGACCTTCTTGTTGACGACTAAACACAGAAATTGCATCGGAATTATATACAAAAGGCACAATGCCGACTTAAGTACAAGAAGACTGACTCTTCTTACTGACTATGTTTTGAACATTTCCTGTGAGACCAGTTTTAGATTCCAATGATTCACTATATGTGTACTGTATCTCTTGGACCTTCTTATTGACGATGAAACACAGAAATTCCATCGGTATTAAATAGAAAAGGCAGAATGCCGACTTAAGTACAAGAAAACTGTCTCTTCTTACTGTCTATGTTTGAACCATTCCTGTGACACTAGTTACAAATCCCGATGCTTCACTTCAGATTTACTGTGTCCCTCTGACCTTCTTATTGACGATGTGACACATAAATTGCAGCGGAATTAAATACAAAAAGCAAAATGCCGACTTAAGTAGAAGAAAACTGACTCTTCTTATTGTCTTTGTTCTGAACCATTCCTGTGACACTAATTATAGATTTCGTTGCTTCACCTCAGGTTTACTGTATCCCTCTGACCTTCTTATTGACGACGAAACACAGAAATTGCTTCGGAATTAAATACAAAAGGCACAATGCCGACTTAAGTACAACAAAACTGACTCTTCCTACTGCCTATGTTTTGATTCATTCATGTGACACTAGTTATAGTTTCCGATGCTTCACTTCAGGTTCACTGTATCCCTTGGATCTTCTTGTTGACGACGAAACACAGAAATTGCATCGGAATTAAATAGAAAAGGCAGAATGCCGACTTAAGTACAAGAAAACTGACTCTTCTTACTGTCTATGTTTTGAACCATTCCTGTGACACTAGTTACACATTCCGATGCTTCACTTCAGATTTACTGTGTCCCTCTGACCTTCTTATTGACGATGAAACACAGAAATTGCAGCGAAATTAAATACAAAAAGCAAAATGCCGACTTAAGAAGAAGAAAACTGACTCTTCTTATTGCCTTTGTTTTGAACCATTCCTGTGACACTAATTATAGATTTCGTTGCTTCACTTCAGGTTTACTGTATCCCTCTGACCTTCTTATTGACGATGAAACACAGAAATTGCATCGGAATTAAATACAAAAGGCACAATGCCGACTTAAGTACAAGAAAACTGACTCTTCCTACTCTCTATGTTTTGAATCATTCATGTGACACTAGTTATAGTTTCCGATGCTTCGCTTCAGGTTTACTGTATCCCTCTGACCTTCTTATTGACGATGAAACACAGAAATTGCATCGGAATTAAATACAAAATGCACAATGCCGACTTAAGTTCAAGAACACTGTCTCTTCTTACAGTCTATGTTTTGAACCATTCCTGTGACACTAGTTATAGATTCCGATGCTTTACTTCAGGTTAACTGTTTGCCTCTGACCTTCTTATTGACGATGGAACACAGTATTTACATCGGAATTAAACACAAAAGGCACAATGCCGACTTAAGTACAAGAAAACTGACTCTTCTTACTGTCTATGTTTTGAACCATTCCTGTGACACTAGTTATAGATTCCGATGCTACACTTCAGGTTTACTGTATCCCTCTGACCTTCTTATTGACGATGAAACACGGAAGTTGCATCGGATATAAATACAAAAGGCACAATGCCGACTTAAGTACAAGAAGACTGACTCTTATTACTGTCTATGTTTTGAACCATTCTTGTGACACTAGTTATAGATTCCGATGCTTCACTTCAGGTTCATCTTATCCCTCTGACCTTCATATTGACGATGAAACACTGAAATTCCATCGGAATTAATTACAAAATGCACAATGCCGACTTAAGTACAAGAAAACTGACTCCTCTTACTGTCCATGATTTCAACCATTCCTGTGACACTAGTTATAGATTCCGATGCTTCACTTCAGGTTTACTGTATCCCTCTGACCTTCTTATTGACGATGAAACACAGAAATCTAATCAGAATTAAATAGAAAAGGCACAATGCTGACTTAAGTACAAGAAAACTAACTCTTCTTACTGTCTATGTTTTGATCCTTTCCTGTGAGACCAGTTTTAGGGTCCGATGCTTCACTTCAGGTTTACTGTATCCCTTGGACATTCTTATTGACGATGAAACACTGAAATTGCATCGGAATTAAATACAAAAGGCACAATGCCGACTTAAGTACAAGAAGACCGACTCTTCTTACTGCCTGTGATTTGAACATTTCCTGTGAGACCAGTTTTAGATTCCCATGCTTCACTATATGTTTACTGTATCCCTTGGACCTTCTTATTCACGATGAAACACAGAAATTACATCGGAATTAAATAGAAAAGGCACAATGCGGACTTAAGTACAAGAAAACAGACTGTTCTTACTGTGTATGTATTGAACCATTACTGTGACACTAGTTATAGATTCCGATGCTTCACTTCAGGTATACTATATCTCTCTGACCTTCTTATTGACGATGAAACACAGAAATTCCATCGGAATCAAATACAAAAGGCACAATGCCGACTCAAGTACAAGAAGACTGGCTCTTCTTACTGTCTATGCTTTGAAACTTTCCTGCGAGACCGGTTTTAGATTCCGATGCTTCACTTCAGGTTTACTGTATCCCTTGGATCTTCTTGTTGCCGACGACACACAGAAATTGCATCGGAATTAAATAGAAAAGGCAGAATGCCGACTTAAGTACAAGAAAACTGACTCTTCTTACTGTCTATGTTTTGAACCATTATGTGACACTAGTTATAGATACCGATGCTTCACTTCAGGTTTACTGTATCCCTCTGACCTTCTTATTGACGATGAAACACAGATATTGCATCGGAATTAAATACAAAAGGCACAACGCCGACTTAAGTACAAGAAGACAGACTCTTCTTACTGACTATCTTTTGAACATTTCCTGTTATACCAGTTTTAGATTCCGATGCTTCACTATACGTTTACTGTATCCCTTGGACCTTCTTATTGACGATGAAACAAAGAAATTGCATCGGAATTAAATACAAAAGGCACAATGCCGACTTAAGTACAAGAAGACTGACTCTTCTTACTGACTAAGCTTTGAACATTTCCTGTGAGACCAGTTTTAGATTCCGATGCTTCACTATATGTTTACTGTATCCCTTGGACCTTCTTATTGACGATGAAACACAGAAATTACATCGGAATTAAATATAAAAGGCACAATGCGGACTTAAGTACAAGAAAACAGACTGTTCTTACTGTGTATGTATTGAACCATTCCTGTGACACTAGTTATAGATTCCGATGCTTCACTTCAGGTATATTATATCTCTCTGACCTTCTTATGACGATAAAACACAGAAATTGCATCGGAATTAAATACAAAAGGCACAATGCCGACGCAAGTACAAGAAGACTGGCTCTTTTACTGTCTATGTTTTGCAACTTTCCTGTGAGACCGGTTTTAGATTCCGATGCTTCACTTAGGGTATACTGTATCCTTTGGATCTTCTTACTGTCGACGAAACACAGAAATTGCATCGGAATTAAATACAAAAGGCACAATGCCGACTTAAGTACAAGAGGACTGACTCTTATTACTGTCTATGTTTTGAACCATTCTTGTGACACTAGCTATAGATTCCGATGCTTCACTCCTGGTTCACTGTATCCCTCTGACCTTCTTATTGACGATGAAACACAGAAATTGCATCGGAATTAAATACAAAAGGCACAACGCCGACTTAAGTACAAGAACACTGACTCTCCTTAATGACTATGTTTTGAACATTTCCTGTGAGACCAGTTTTAGGGTCCGATGCTTCACTTCAGGTTTACTGTATCCCTTGGACCTTCTTATTGACGATGAAACACTGAAATTGCATGGGAATTAAATACAAAAGGCACAATGCCGACTTAAGTACAAGAAGACTGACTCTCCTTACAACTATGTTTTGAACATTTCCTGTGAGACCAGTTTTAGATTCTGATGCTTCACTATATGTTTACTGTATCCCTTGGAACTTCTTATTGACGATGAAACACAGATATTGCATCGGAATTAAATACAAAAGGCACAACGCCGACTTAAGTACAAGAAGACTGATTCTTCTTACTGACTATCTTTTGAACATTTCCTGTTATACCAGTTTTAGATTCCGATGCTTCACTATATGTTTACTGTATCCCTTGGACCTTCTTATTGACGATTAAACACAGAAATTGCATCGGAATTAAATACAAAAGGCACAATGCAGACTTAAGTACAAGAAGACTGACTCTTCTTACTGACTATGTTTTGAACATTTCCTGTGAGACCAGTTTTAGATTCTGATGCTTCACTATATGTTTACTGTATCCCTTGGACCTCCTTATTGACGATGAAACACAGAAATTGCATCGGAATTAAATACAAAAGGCAAGAAGCCGACTTAAGTACAAGAAGACTGACTCTTCTTACTGACTATTTTTTTAACATTTCCTGTTATACCAGCTTTAGATTCCGATGCTTCACTATATGTTCACTGTATCCCTTGGACCTTCTTGTTGACGATTAAACACAGAAATTGCATCGGAATTAAATACAAAAGGCACAATGCCGACTTAACTACAAGAAGACTGACTCCTCTTACTGACTATGTTTGAACATTTCCTGTGAGACCAGTTTTAGATTCCAATGATTCACTATATGTGTAATGTATCCCTTGGACCTTCTTATTGACGATGAAACACAGAAATAGCATCAGAATAAAATACAAAAGGCACAATGCTGACTTAAGTACAAAAAGACTGACTCTTCCTACTGACTATGATTTCAACATTTCCTGTGAGACCACTTTTAGATTCCGATGCTTCACTATATGTTTACTGTATCCATTGGACCTTCTTATTGACGATGAAACACAGAAATATCATCGGAATTAAATAGAAAAGGCACAATGCGGACTTAAGTACAAGAAAACTGACACTTCTTACTGCGTATGTTTTGAACCATTCCTGTGACACTAGTTATAGATTCCGATGCTTCACTTCAGGTATACTATATCTCTCTGACCTTCTTATTGACGATGAAACACAGAAATTTCATCGGAATCAAATACAAAAGGCGCAATGCCGACTCAAGTACAAGAAGACTGGCTCTTCTTACTGTCTATGTTTTGAAACTTTCCTGCGAGACCGGTTTTAGATTCCGATGCTTCACTTCAGGTTTACTGTATCCCTTGGATCTTCTTGTTGACGACGAAACACAGAAATTGCATCGGAATTAAATAGAAAAGGCAGAATGCCGACTTAAGTACAAGAAAACTGACCCTTCTTACTGTCTATGTTTTGAACCATTCCTGTGACACTAGTTACACATTCCGATGCTTCACTTCAGATTTACTGTGTCCCTCTGACCTTCTTATTGACGATGAAACACAGAAATTGCAGCGGAATTAAATACAAAAAGGAAAATGCCGACTTAAGTAGAAGAAAACTGACTCTTCTTATTGTCTTTGTTTTGAACCACTCCTGTGACACTAATTATAGATTTCGTTGCTTCACTTCGGTTTACTGTATCCCTCTGTCGTTCTTATTGACGATGAAACACAGAAATTGCATCGGAATTAAATACAAAAGGCACAATGCCGACTTAAGTACAAGAAAACTGACTCTTCCTACTGTCTATGTTTTGAATCATTCATGTGACACTAGTTATAGTTTCCGATGCTTCACTTCAGGTTTACTGTATCCCTCTGACCTTCTTATTGACAATGAAACACAGAAATTGCATCGGAATTAAATACAAAGGGCACAATGCCGACATAAGTACAAGAAAACTGAATCTTCTTACTGTCTACGTTTTAACCATTGTTGTGACACTAGTTATAGATTCCGATGCTTCACTTCAGGTACACTGTATCGCTCTGACCTTCTTATTGACCATGAAACACTGAAATTAAATCGGAATTAAATACAAAAGGAACAATGCCGACTTAAGTACAAGAAAACTGACTCTTCTTACAGTCTATGTTTTGAACCATTCCTGTGACACTAGTTATAGATTCCGATTCTTCACTTCAGGTTTACTGTATCCCTCTGACCTTCTTATTGACGATGAAACACAGAAATTGCATCGGATATAAATACAAAAGGCACAATGCCGACTTAAGTACAAGAAGACTGATTCTTATTACTGTCTATGTTTTGAACCATTCTTGTGTCACTAGTTATAGATTCCGATGCTTCACTTCAGGTTCACCTTATCCCTCTGACCTTCATATTGACGATGAAACACTGAAATTCCATCGGAATTAAATACAAAATGCACAATGCCGACTTAAGTACAAGAAAACTGTCTCCTCTTACTGTCCATGTTTTGAACCATTCCTGTGACACTAGTTATAGATTCCGATGCTTCACTTCAGGTTTACTGTATCCCTCTGACCTTCTTATTGACGATGAAACACAGAAATCTAATCAGAATGTAATAGAAAAGGCACAATGCTGACTTAAGTACGAGAAAACTAACTCTTCTTACTGTCTATGTTTTGATCCTTTCCTGTGAGACCAGTTTTAATGTCCGATGCTTCACTTCAGGTTTACTGTATCCCTTGGACCTTCTTATTGACGATGAAACACTGAAATTGCATCGGAATTAAATACAAAAGGCACAATGCCAACTTAAGTACAAGAAGACTGACTCTCCTTACTGACTATGTTTTGAACATTTCCTGTGAGACCAGTTTTAGATTCTGATGCTTCACTATATGTTTACTGTCTCCCTTGGACCTTCTTATTGACGATGAAACACAGATATTGCGTCGGAATTAAATAAAAAAGGCACAACGCCGACTTAAGTACAAGAGGACTGACTCTTCTTACTGACTATCTTTTGAACATTTCCTGTTATACCAGTTTTAGATTCCGATGCTTTACTATATGTTTACTGTATCCCTTGGACCTTCTTATTGACGATGAAACAAAGAATTTGCATCGGAATTAAATACAAAAGGCACAATGCCGACTTAAGTACAAGAAGACTGACTCTTCTTACTGACTATGTTTTGAACATTTCCTGTGAGACCAGTTTTAGATTCCGATGCTTCACTATATGTTTACTGTATCCCTTGGACCTTCTTATTGACGATGAAACACAGAAATTACATCGGAATTAAATAGAAAAGGCACAATGCGGACTTAAGTACAAGAAAAGAGACTGTTCTTACTGTGTATGTATTGAACCATTCCTCTGCCACTAGTTATAGATTCCGATGCTTCACTTCAGGTATATTATATCTCTCTGACCTTCTTATGACGATGAAACACAGAAATTGCATCGGAATTAAATACAAAAGGCACAATGCCGACGCAAGTACAAGAAGACTGGCTCTTTTACTGTCTATGTTTTGAAACTTTCCTGTGAGACCGTTTTTAGATTCCGATACTTCACTTAGGGTTTACTGCATCCTTTGGATCTTCTTATTAACGACGAAACACAGAAATTGCATCGGAATTAATACAAAAGGCACAATGCCTACTTAAGTACAAGAGGACTGACGCTTATTACTGTCTATGTTTTGAACCATTCTTGTGACACTAGTTATAGATTCCGATGCTTCACTTCTGGTTCACTGTATCCCTCTGACCTTCTTTTTGACGATGAAACACTGATATTCCATCGGAATTAGATACAAAAGGCACAATGCCGATTTAAGTACAAGAAAACTGATTCTTCTTACTCTCTATGTTTTGAACCATTGCTGTCACACTAGTTATAGATTCCGATGCTTCACTTCAGGTTCACTGTATCCCTCTGACCTTCTTACTGACGATGAAACACTGAAATTCCATCGGAATTAAACTCAAAAGGCACAATGCCGACTTAAGTACAAGAAAACTGACTCTTCTTACAGTCTCTGATTTGAACCATTCCTGTGACACTAGTTAAAGATTCCAATGCTCCACTACAGGTTTACTGTATCCCTCTGACCTTCTTATTGACGATGAAACACAGAAATTGAATCAGAATTAAATAGAAAAACCACAATGCCGACTAAAGTACAAGAAAACTAACTCTTCTAACTGTCTATGCTTTCAACCTTTCCTGTGAGACCGGTTTTAGGGTCCGATGCTTCTCTTCAGGTTTACTGTATCCCTTGGACCTTCTTATTGACGATGAAACACAAAAATTGTATGGGAATTAATTACAAAAGGCACAATGCCGACTTAAGTACAAGAATACTGACTCTCCTTACTGACTATGCTTTGAACATTTCCTGTGAGACCAGTTTTAGATTCTGATGCTTCACTATATGTTTACTGTATCCCTTGGACCTTCTTATTGACGATGAAACACAGAAATTGCATCAGAATAAAATACAAAAGGCACAATGCTGACTTAAGTACAAGAAGACTGACTCTTCTTACTGACTATGTTTTGAACATTTCCTGTGAGACCAGATTTGGATTCCAATGCTTCACTATATGTGTACTGTATCCCTTGGACCTTCTTATTGACGATGAAACACAGAAATTGCATTAGAATAAAATACAAAAGGCACAATGCTGACTTAAGTACAAGAAGACTGACTCTTCTTACAGTCTATGATTTGAACCATTCCTGTGACACTAGTTATAGATTCCGATGCTCCACTTCAGGTTTACTGTATCCCTCTGACCTTCTTATTGACGATGAAACACAGAAATTGAGTCAGTATTAAATAGAAAAGGCACAATGCGGACTTAAGTACAAGAAAACTGACTCCTCTTACTGCGTATGTTTTGAACCAGTCCTGTGACACTCGTTATTTAGTACGATGCTTCACTTCAGGTATACAATATCTCACTGACCTTCTTATCGACGATGAAACACAGAAATTTCATCGGAATCAAATACAAAAGGCACAATGCCGACTCAAGTACAAGAAGACTGGCTCTTCTTACTGTCTATGTTTTGAAACTTTCCTGTGAGACCGGTTTTAAATTCCGATGCTTCACTTCAGGTTTACTGTATCCCTTGGATCTTCTTGTTTACGACGAAACACAGAAATTGCATCGAAATTAAATAGAAAAGGCAGAATGCCGACTTAAGTACAAGAAAACTGACTCTTCTTACTGTCTATGTTTTGAACCATTCCTGTGACACTAGTTACACATTCCGATGCTTCAATTCAGATTTACTATTTCCCTCTGACCTTCTTATTGACGATGAAAGACAGAAAATGCAGCGGAATTATATACAAAAAGCAAAATACCGACTTAAGTAGAAGAAAACTGACTCTTCTTATTGTCTTTGTTTTGAACCATTCCTGTGACACTAGTTATAGATTTCGATGTTTCACTTCAGGTTTACTGTATCCCTCTGACTTTCTTATTGACGATGAAACACAGAAATTGCATCGGAATTAAATACAAAAGGCACAATGCCGACTTAAGTACAAGAAATCTGACTCCTCTTACTGTCTATGTTTTGAACCATTCCTGTGACACTAGTTATCGATTCCGATGCTTCACTTCAGGTTTACTGTATCGCTCTGACCTTCTTATTGATGATGAAACACAGAAATTGCATCGGAATTAGATACAAGAGGCACAATGCCAATTTAAGTACAAGAAAACTGACGCTTCCTACTGTCTATGTCTTGAACCATTCCTTTGACACTAGTTATAGATTCCGATGCTTCACTTCAGGTTTACTGTATCCCTCTGACCTTCTTATTGACGATGAGACACAGAAAATGCATCGGAATAAAATACAAAAGGCACAATGCCGACTTAAGTACAAGAAGACTGAATCTTCATACTGTCTTTGTTTTGAACTATTCGTGTGACACTAGTCATAGATTCCGATGCTTCACTTCAGGTTTGTTGTATCCCTCTGACCTTCTTATTGACGATGAAACACAGAAATTGCATCGGAATTAAATGCAAAAGGCACAATGCCGAATCAAGTTCAAGAAGACTGGCTCTTCCTACTGTCTATGTTTTGAACCATGCCTGAGACACTAGTTATAGATTCCGATGCTTCACTTCAGGTTTACTGTCTCCCTCTGACCGTCTTATTGACGATGAAACACAGAAATTGCATCGGAATTAAATACATAGGCACAATGCCGACTCAAGTTCAAGAAGACTGGCTCTTCTTACTGACTATGTTTTGAAGCATTCCTGTGACACTAGTTATAGACTCCGATGCTTCACTTCAGGTTTACTGTATCCCTCTGACCTTCTTATTGACGATGAAACACAGAAATTGCATCAGAATTAAATAGAAAAGGCACAATGCCGACTTAAGTGCAAGAGAACTGACTTTTCCTACTGTCTATGATTTGAAACATTCCTGTGACACTAGTTATAGATTCCGATGCTTCACTTCGGGTTCACTGTATCCCGCTAACCTTCTTATTGACGATAAAACACAGAAATTGCATCGGAATTAAATACAAAAGGCACAATGCCGACTTAAGTGCAAGAGAACTGACTTTTCCTACTGTCTATGATTTGAAACATTCCTGTGACACTAGTTATAGATTCCGATGCTTCACTTCAGGTGTACTGTATCCCTCCGACCTTTTATTGAGGATGAAACACAGAAATTCCATCGGAATTAAATAGAAAAGGCACAATGCCAACTTAAGTCCAAGAAAACTGACTCTTCTTACTGTCTTTGTTTTGACCCATTCCCGTGACACTAGTTATAGATTCCGATGCTTCACTTCAGGTTTACTGTATCCCTCTGACCTTCTATTTGACGATGAAACACAGAAATAGCATCGGAATTAAATACAAAAGCACAATGCCGACTTAAGTACAAGAGAACCGACTCTTCTTACTGTCTATGATTTGAACCATTCCTGTGACACTAGTAATAGAACCCGATGCTTCACTTCAGGTTTACTGTATCCCACTGACCTTCTTATTGACGATGAAACACGGAAATTGCATCGGAATTAAATACAAAAGGCACAATCCCAACTCAAGTACAAGAAGACTGGCTCTTCTTACTGTCTATGTTTTGAACCATTCCTGTGACACTAGTTATAGATTCCGATGCTTCACTTCAGGTTTACTGTATCCCTCTGACTTTCTTATTGACGATGAAACACAGAAATTGCATCGGAATTAAATAGAAAAGGTAGAATGCCGATTAAGTACATGAAAACTGATTCTTCTTACTATCTATGCTTTGAACCATTCCTGTGACACTAGTTATAGATTTCGATGCTTCACTTCAGGTTTGCTCTATCCCTTGGACCTTCTTATTGACGATGAAACACAGATATTGCATCGGAATTAAATTCGTTAGGCACAATGCGGAATCAAGGACAAGAAGACTGGCTCTTCCTACTGTCTATGTTTTGAACCATGCCTGTGACACTAGTTACAGATTCCGATGCTTCACTTCAGGTTTACTGTATCCCTCTGACCGTCTTATTGACGATGAAACACAAAAATTGCATCGGAATTAAATACAAAAGGCACAATGCAGACTCAAGCACAAGAAGACTGGCTCTTCTTACTGGCTATGTTTTGAACCATTACTGTGACACTAGTTATAGACTCCGATGCTTCACTTCAGGTTTACTGTATCCCTCTGACCTTCTTATTGACGATGAAACACAGAAATTGCTTCAGAATTAAATAGAAAAGGCACAATGCCGACTTAAGTACAAGAAAACTTACTCTTCTTACTGTCTATGTTTTGAATCATTCCCGTGACACTATTTATAGATTCCGATGTTTCACTTCAGGTTTACTGTATCCCTCTGACCTTCTTATTGACGATGTAACACAGAAATTGCATCGGCATTAAATACAAAAGCACAATGCCGACATAAGTGCAACGGAACTGACTCTTCCTACTGTCTATGAATTGAACCATTCCTGTGACACTAGTTATAGATTCCGATGCTTCACTTCAGGTTTACTGTATCCCTCTGACCTTCTTATTGACGATGAAACACAGAAATTGCATCGGAATTAAATACAAAAGGGAAAATGCTGATTTAAATACAAGAAAACTGACTCTTCTTACTGTCTATGTTTTGAATTATTCATGTGACACTAGTTATAGATTCCGATGCTTCACTTTAGAGTTACTGTATCCCTCTCACCTTCTTATTGAGGATGAAACACAGAAATTGCATCGGAATTAAATACAAAAGGCAGAATGCCGACTTAAGTACAAGAAAACTGACTCTTCTTACTGTCTATGTTTTGAACCATTCCTGTGACACTAGTTATAGAATCGGATCCTTCACTTCCGGTTTACTGTATCCCTCTGACCTTCGTATTGACGATGAAACACAGAAATGGCATCGGAATTAAATACAAAAGGCACAATGCCGACTTAAGTACAAGAAAACTGACTCTTCTTACTGTCTATGTTTTGAAACTTTCCTGTGAGACCGGTTTTAGATTCCGATTCTTCACTTCAGGTTTACTGTATCCCTCTGACCTTCTTGTTGACGATGAAACACAGAAATTGCATCGGAATTAAATACAAAAGGCACAATGCCGACTTAAGAACAAGAAAACTAACTCTTCCTACTGTCTATGTTTTGAACCATTCCATTGACACTAGTTATAGATTCCGATGCTTCACTTCAGGTTTACTGTATCCCTCTGACCTTCTTATTGACGATGAGACACAGAAAATGCATCGGAATTAAATACAAAAGGCACAATGCCGACTTAAGTACAAGAAGACTGAATCTTCATACTGTCTTTGTTTTGAACTATTCCTGTGACACTAGTCATAGATTCCGATGCTTCACTTCAGGTTTATTGTATCCCTCTGACCTTCTTATTGACGATGAAACACAGAAATTGCATCGGAATTAAATGCAAAAGGCACAATGCCGAATCAAGTGCAAGAAGACTGGCTCTTCCTACTGTCTATGTTTTGAACCATGCCTGATACACTAGTTATAGATTCCGATGCTTCACTTCAGGTTTACTGTCTCCCTCTGACCGTCTTATTGCCGATGAAACACAGAAATTGCATCGGAATTAAATACATAGGCACAATGCCGACTCAAGTTCAAGAAGACTGGCTCTTCTTACTGACTATGTTTTGAAGCATACCTGTGACACTAGTTATAGACTCCGATGCTTCACTTCAGGTTTACTGTATCCCTCTGACCTTCTTATCGACGATGAAACACAGAAATTGCATCAGAATTAAATAGAAAAGGCACAATGCCGACTTAAGTACAAGAAAACTGACTCTTCTTACTGTCTATGTTTTGAATCATTCCCGTGACACTAGTTATAGAATCCGATGCTTCACTTCAGGTTTACTGTATCACTCTGACCTTCTTATTGACGGTGAAACACAGAAATTGCATCGGAATTAAATACAAAAGCACAATGCCGACTTAAGTGCAAGAGAACTGACTCTTCCTACTGTCTATGATTTGAAACATTTCTGTGACACTAGTTATAGATTCCGATGCTTCACTTTGCGTTCACTGTATCCCACTGACCTTCTTATTGACGATAAAACACAGACATTGCATCGGAATTAAATACAAAAGGCACAATGCCGACTCAAGTAAAAGAAGACTGGCTCTTCTTACTGTCTATAATTTGAACCATTCCTGTGACTCTTGTTATAGATTCCGATGCTTCACTTCAGGTTTACTGTATCCCTCCGACCTTCCTATTGAGGATGAAACACAGAAATTCCATCGGAATTAAATAGAAAAGGCACAATGCCAACTTAAGTACAAGAAAACTGACTCTTCTTACTGTTTTTGTTTTGACCCATTCCCGTGACACTAGTTATAGATTCCGATGCTTCACTTCAGGTTTACTGTATCACTCTGACCTTCGTATTGACGATGAAACACAGAAATAGCATCGGAAATAAATACAAAAGCACAATGCCGACTTAGGTACAAGAGAACTGACTCTTCTTACTGTCTATGTTTTGAACCATTCCTGTGACACTAGTAATAGAACCCGATGCTTCACTTCAGGTTTACTGTATCCCACTAACCTTCTTATTGACGATGAAACACAGAAATTGCATCGGAATTAAATAGAAAAGGCAGAATGCCGATTAAGTACATGAAAACTGATTCTTCTTACTATCTATGTTTTGAACCATTCCTGTGACACTAGTTATAGATTTCGATGCTTCACTTCAGGTTTGCTCTATCCCTTGGACCTTCTTATTAACGATGAAACACAGAAATTGCATCGGAATTAAATACAAAAGGCACAACGCCGAATCAAGTACAAGAAGACTGGTTCTTCTTACTGACTATGTTTTGAACCATTACTGTGACACTAGTTATACACTCCGATGCTTCACTTCAGGTTTACTGTATCCCTCTGACCTTCTTATTGACGATGAAACACAGAAATTGCATCAGAATTAAATAGAAAAGGCACAATGCCGACTTAAGTACAAGAAAACTGACTCTTCTTACTGTCTATGTTTTGAATTATTCCCGTGACACTAGTTATAGATTCCGATGCTTCACTTCAGGTTTACTGTATCCCTCTGTCCTTCTTATTGACGATGAAACACAGAAATTGCATCGGCATTAAATACAAAAGAACAATGCCGACATAAGTGCAACAGAACTGACTCTTCCTACTGTCTATGATTTGAACCATTCCTGTGACACTAGTTATAGATTCCGATGCTTCACTTCGGGTTTACTGAATCCCACTGACTTTCTTATTGACGATGAAACACAAAAATTGCATCGGAAATAAATACAAAAGGGAAAATGCTGATTTAAATACAAGAAAACTGACCCTTCTTACTGTCTATGTTTTCAATTATTCATGTGACACTAGTTATAGATTCCGATGCTTCACTTTAGGTTTACTGTATCCCTCTCACCTTCTTATTGAGGATGAAACACAGAAATTGCATCGGAATTAAATACAAAAGGCAGAATGCCGACTTAAGTACAAGAAAACTGACTCTTCTTACTGTCAATGTTTTGAACCATTCCTGTGACACTAGTTATAGAATCGGATCCTTCACTTCCGGTTTACTGTATCCCTCTGATCTTCGTATTGACGATGAAACACAGAAATGGCATCGGAATTAAATACAATAGGCACAATGCCGACTTAAGTACAAGAAAACTGACTCTTCTTACTGTCTATGATTTGAAACTTTCCTGTGAGACCGGTTTTAGATTCCGATTCTTCACTTCAGGTTTACTGTATCCCTCTGACCTTCTTGTTGACGATGAAACACAGAAATTGCATCGGAATTAAATACAAAAGGCACAATGCCGACTTAAGTACAAGAAGACTGAATCTTCATACTGTCTTTGTTTTGAACTATTCGTGTGACACTAGTCATAGATTCCGATGCTTCACTTCAGGTTTGTTGTATCCCTCTGACCTTCTTATTGACGATGAAACACAGAAATTGCATCGGAATTAAATGCAAAAGGCACAATGCCGAATCAAGTTCAAGAAGACTGGCTCTTCCTACTGTCTATGTTTTGAACCATGCCTGAGACACTCGTTATAGATTCCGATGCTTCACTTCAGGTTTACTGTCTCCCTCTGACCGTCTTATTGACGATGAAACACAGAAATTGCATCGGAATTAAATACATAGGCACAATGCCGACTCAAGTTCAAGAAGACTGGCTCTTCTTACTGACTATGTTTTGAAGCATTCCTGTGACACTAGTTATAGACTCCGATGCTTCACTTCAGGTTTACTGTATCCCTCTGACCTTCTTATTGACGATGAAACACAGAAATTGCATCAGAATTAAATAGAAAAGGCACAATGCCGACTTAAGTGCAAGAGAACTGACTTTTCCTACTGTCTATGATTTGAAACATTCCTGTGACACTAGTTATAGATTCCGATGCTTCACTTCGGGTTCACTGTATCCCGCTAACCTTCTTATTGACGATAAAACACAGAAATTGCATCGGAATTAAATACAAAAGGCACAACGCTGACTCAAGTAAAAGAAGACTGGCTCTTCTTACTGTCTATGATTTGAACCATTCCTGTGACACTTGTTATAGATTCCGATGCTTCACTTCAGGTTTACTGTATCCCTCCGACCTTCCTATTGAGGATGAAACACACAAATTCCATCGGAATTAAATAGAAAAGGCACAATGCCAACTTAAGTCCAAGAAAACTGACTCTTCTTACTGTCTTTGTTTTGACCCATTCCCGTGACACTAGTTATAGATTCCGATGCTTCACTTCAGGTTTACTGTATCCCTCTGACCTTCTATTTGACGATGAAACACAGAAATAGCATCGGAATTAAATACAAAAGCACAATGCCGACTTAAGTACAAGAGAACCGACTCTTCTTACTGTCTACGATTTGAACCATTTTTGTGACACTAGTAATAGAACCCGATGCTTCACTTCAGGTTTACTGTATCCCAATGACCTTCTTATTGACGATGAAACACGGAAATTGCATCGGAATTAAATACAAAAGGCACAATCCCAACTCAAGAACAAGAAGACTGGCTCTTCTTACTGTCTATGTTTTGAACCATTCCTGTGACACTAGTTATAGATTCCGATGCTTCACTTCAGGTTTACTGTATCCCTCTGACCTTCTTATTGACGATGAAACACAGAAATTGCATCGGAATGAAATAGAAAAGGTAGAATGCCGATTAAGTACATGAAAACTGATTCTTCTTACAATCTATGCTTTGAACCATTCCTGTGACACTAGTTATAGATTTCGATGCTTCACTTCAGGTTTGCTCTATCCCTTGGACCTTCTTATTGACGATGAAACACAGATATTGCATCGGAATTAAATTCGTTAGGCACAATGCGGAATCAAGGACAAGAAGACTGGCTCTTCCTACTGTCTATGTTTTGAACCATGCCTGTGACACTAGTTACAGATTCCGATGCTTCACTTCAGGTTTACTGTATCCCTCTGACCGTCTTATTGACGATGAAACACAAAAATTGCATCGGAATTAAATACAAAAGGCACAATGCAGACTCAAGCACAAGAAGACTGGCTCTTCTTACTGGCTATGTTTTGAACCATTACTGTGACACTAGTTATAGACTCCGATGCTTCACTTCAGGTTTACTGTATCCCTCTGACCTTCTTATTGACGATGAAACACAGAAATTGCATCAGAATTAAATAGAAAAGGCACAATGCCGACTTAAGTACAAGAAAACTTACTCTTCTTACTGTCTATGTTTTGAATCATTCCCGTGACACTATTTACAGATTCCGATGTTTCACTTCAGGTTTACTGTATCCCTCTGACCTTCTTATTGACGATGTAACACAGAAATTGCATCGGCATTAAATACAAAAGCACAATGCCGACATAAGTGCAACAGAACTGACTCTTCCTACTGTCTATGAATTGAACCATTCCTGTGACACTAGTTATAGATTCCGATGCTTCACTTCGGGTTTACTGTATCCCACTGACCTTCTTATTGACGATGAAACACAGAAATTGCTACGTAATTAAATACAAAAGGCACAATGCCGACTCAAGTACAAGAAGACTCCCTCTTCTTACTGTCTATGTTTTAAACCATTCCTCTGACACTTGTTATAGATTCCAATGCTTCACTTCAGGTTTATTGTATCCCTCCGACCTTCCTATTGATGTTGAAACACAGAAATTCCATCGGAATTAAATAGAAAAGGCACAATGCCAACTTAAGTACAAGAAAACTGACTCTTCTTACTGTCTATGTTTTGACCCATTCCCGTGACACTAGTTATAGATTCCGATGCTTCACTTCGGGTTTACTGTATCCCAGTGACCTTCTTTTTGACGATGAAACACAGAAATTGCTTCGTAATTAAATACAAAAGGCACAATGCCGACTCAAGTACAAGAAGACTGGCTCTTCTTACTGTCTATGTTTTGAACCATTCCTGTGACACTAATTATAGATTCCGATGATTCACTTCAGGTTTACTGTATCCCTCGGACCTTCTTATTGACGATGAAACACAGAAATTGCATCGGAATTAAATAGAAAAGGCACAATGCCGATTAAGTACATGAAAACTGTTTCTTCTTACAATCTATGTTTTGAACCATTCCTGTTACACTAGTTATAGATTCCGATGCTTCACTTCAGGTTTACTGTATCCCTCTGACCTTCTTATTGACGATGAAACACAGAAATTGCATCGGAATTAAATACAAAAGGGAAAATGCTGATTTAAATACAAGAAAACTGACTCTTCTTACTGTCTATGTTTTGAATTATTCATGTGACACTAGTTATAGATTCCGATGCTTCACTTTAGAGTTACTGTATCCCTCTCACCTTCTTTTTGAGGATGAAACACAGAAATTGCATCGGAATTAAATACAAAAGGCAGAATGCCGACTTAAGTACAAGAAAACTGACTCTTCTTACTGTCTATGTTTTGAACCATTCCTGTGACACTAGTTATAGAATCGGATCCTTCACTTCCGGTTTACTGTATCCCTCTGCCCTTCGTATTGACGATGAAACACAGAAATGGCATCGGAATTAAATACAAAAGGCACAATGCCGACTTAAGTACAAGAAAACTGACTCTTCTTACTGTCTATGTTTTGAAACTTTCCTGTGAGACCGGTTTTAGATTCCGATTCTTCACTTCAGGTTTACTGGATCCCTCTGACCTTCTTGTTGACGATGAAACACAGAAATTGCATCGGAATTAAATACAAAAGGCACAATGCCGACTTAAGAACAAGAAAACTAACTCTTCTAACTGTCTATGTTTTGAACCATTCCATTGACACTAGTTATAGATTCCGATGCTTCACTTCAGGTTTACTGTATCCCTCTGACCTTCTTATTGACGATGAGACACAGAAAATGCATCGGAATTAAATACAAAAGGCACAATGCCGACTTAAGTACAAGAAGACTGAATCTTCATACTGTCTTTGTTTTGAACTATTCCTGTGACACTAGTCATAGATTCCGATGCTTCACTTCAGGTTTATTGTATCCCTCTGACCTTCTTATTGACGATGAAACACAGAAATTGCATCGGAATTAAATGCAAAAGGCACAATGCCGAATCAAGTTCAAGAAGACTGGCTCTTCCTACTGTCTATGTTTTGAACCATGCCTGATACACTAGTTATAGATTCCGATGCTTCACTTCAGGTTTACTGTCTCCCTCTGACCGTCTTTTGGCCGATGAAACACAGAAATTGCATCGGAATTAAATACATAGGCACAATGCCGACTCAAGTTCAAGAAGACTGGCTCTTCTTACTGACTATGTTTTGAAGCATACCTGTGACACTAGTTATAGACTCCGATGCTTCACTTCAGGTTTAATGTATCCCTCTGACCTTCTTATCGACGATGAAACACAGAAATTGCATCAGAATTAAATAGAAAAGGCACAATGCCGACTTAAGTACAAGAAAACTGACTCTTCTTACTGTCTATGTTTTGAATCATTCCCGTGACACTAGTTATAGATTCCGATGCTTCACTTCAGGTTTACTGTATCACTCTGACCTTCTTATTGACGGTGAAACACAGAAATTGCATCGGAATTAAATACAAAAGCACAATGCCGACTTAAGTGCAAGAGAACTGACTCTTCCTACTGTCTATGATTTGAAACATTTCTGTGACACTAGTTATAGATTCCGATGCTTCACTTTGGGTTCACTGTATCCCACTGACCTTCTTATTGACGATAAAACACAGACATTGCATCGGAATTAAATACAAAAGGCACAATGCCGACTCAAGTAAAAGAAGACTGGCTCTTCTTACTGTCTATAATTTGAACCATTCCTGTGACACTTGTTATTGATTCCGATGCTTCACTTCAGGTTTACTGTATCCCTCCGACCTTCCTATTGAGGATGAAACACAGAAATTCCATCGGAATTAAATAGAAAAGGCACAATGCCAACTTAAGTACAAGAAAACTGACTCTTCTTACTGTTTTTGTTTTGACCCATTCCCGTGACACTAGTTATAGATTCCGATGCTTCACTTCAGGTTTACTGTATCCCTCTGACCTTCGTATTGACGATGAAACACAGAAATAGCATCGGAAATAAATACAAAAGCACAATGCCGACTTAGGTACAAGAGAACTGACTCTTCTTACTGTCTATGTTTTGAACCATTCCTGTGACACTAGTAATAGAACCCGATGCTTCACTTCAGGTTTACTGTATCCCACTAACCTTCTTATTGACGATGAAACACAGAAATTGCATCGGAATTAAATAGAAAAGGCAGAATGCCGATTAAGTACATGAAAACTGATTCTTCTTACAATCTATGTTTTGAACCATTCCTGTGACACTAGTTATAGATTTCGATGCTTCACTTCAGGTTTGCTCTATCCCTTGGACCTTCTTATTGACGATGAAACACAGAAATTGCATCGGAATTAAATACAAAAGGCACAACGCCGACTTAAGTACAAGATATCTGACTCTTCTAACTGTCTATGTTTTGAACCAATTCTGTGACACTAGTTATCGATTCCGATGCTTCACTTCAGGTTTACTGTATCGCTCTGAGCTTCTTATTGACGATGAAACACAGAAATTGCATCGGAATTAAATGCAAAAGGCACAATGCCGAATCAAGTTCAAGAAGACTGGCTCTTCCTACTGTCTATGTTTTGAACCATGCCTGAGACACTAGTTATAGATTCCGATGCTTCACTTCAGGTTTACTGTCTCCCTCTGACCGTCTTATTGACGATGAAACACAGAAATTGCATCGGAATTAAATACATAGGCACAATGCCGACTCAAGTACAAGAAGACTGGCTCTTCTTACTGTCTATGTTTTGAACTATTCCAGTGACACTAGTCATAGATTCCGATGCTTCACTTCAGGTTTATTGTATCCCTCTGACCTTCTTATTGACGATGAAACACAGAAATTGCATCGGAATTAAATGCAAAAGGCACAATGCCGAATCAAGGACAAGAAGCCTGGCTCTTCCTACTGTCTATGTTTTGAACCATGCCTGCGACACTAAATACAGATTCCGATGCTTCACTTCAGGTTTACTGTATCCCTCTGACCGTCTTATTGACGATGAAACACAAAAATTGCATCGGAATTAAATACAAAAGGCACAATGCCGAATCAAGTACAAGAAGACTGGTTCTTCTTACTGACTATGTTTTGAACCATTACTGTGACACTAGTTATACACTCCGATGCTTCACTTCAGGTTTACTGTATCCCTCTGACCTTCTTATTGACGATGAAACACAGAAATTGCATCAGAATTAAATAGAAAAGGCACAATGCCGACTTAAGTACAAGAAAACTGACTCTTCTTACTGTCTATGTTTTGAATTATTCCCGTGACACTAGTTATAGATTCCGATGCTTCACTTCAGGTTTACTGTATCCCTCTGTCCTTCTTATTGACGATGAAACACAGAAATTGCATCGGCATTAAATACAAAAGAACAATGCCGACATAAGTGCAACAGAACTGACTCTTCCTACTGTCTATGATTTGAACCATTCCTGTGACACTAGTTATAGATTCCGATGCTTCACTTCGGGTTTACTGAATCCCACTGACTTTCTTATTGACGATGAAACACAAAAATTGCATCGGAAATAAATACAAAAGGGAAAATGCTGATTTAAATACAAGAAAACTGACCCTTCTTACTGTCTATGTTTTGAATTATTCATGTGACACTAGTTATAGATTCCGATGCTTCACTTTAGGTTTACTGTATCCCTCTCACCTTCTTATTGAGGATGAAACACAGAAATTGCATCGGAATTAAATACAAAAGGCAGAATGCCGACTTAAGTACAAGAAAACTGACTCTTCTTACTGTCAATGTTTTGAACCATTCCTGTGACACTAGTTATAGAATCGGATCCTTCACTTCCGGTTTACTGTATCCCTCTGATCTTCGTATTGACGATGAAACACAGAAATGGCATCGGAATTAAATACAATAGGCACAATGCCGACTTAAGTACAAGAAAACTGACTCTTCTTACTGTCTATGTTTTGAAACTTTCCTGTGAGACCGTTTTTAGATTCCGATTCTTCACTTCAGGTTTACTGTATCCCTCTGACCTTCTTGTTGACGATGAAACACAGAAATTGCATCGGAATTAAATACAAAAGGCACAATGCCGACTTAAGAACAAGAAAACTAACTCTTCCTACTGTTTATGTTTTGAACCATTCCATTGACACTAGTGATAGATTCCGATGCTTCACTTCAGGTTTACTGTATCCCTCTGACTTCTTATTGACGATGAGACACAGAAAATGCATCGGAATTAAATACAAAAGGCACAATGCCGACTTAAGTACAAGAAGACTGAATCTTCATACTGTCTTTGTTTTGAACTATTCCTGTGACACTAGTTATAGATTCCGATGCTTCACTTCAGGTTTATTGTATCCCTCTGACCTTCTTATTGACGATGAAACACAGAAATTGCATCGGAATTAAATGCAAAAGGCACAATGCCGAATCAAGTTCAAGAAGACTGGCCTTTCCTACTGTCTATGTTTTGAACCATGCCTGATACACTAGTTATAGATTCCGATGCTTCACTTCAGGTTTACTGTCTCCCTCTGACCGTCTTATTGACGATGAAACACAGAAATTGCATCGGAATTAAATACATAGGCACAATGCCGACTCAAGTTCAAGAAGACTGGCTCTTCTTACTGACTATGTTTTGAAGCATTCCTGTGACACTAGTTATAGACTCCGATGCTTCACTTCAGGTTTACTGTATCCCTCTGACCTTCTTATCGACGATGAAACACAGAAATTGCATCAGAATTAAATAGAAAAGGCACAATGCCGACTTAAGTGCAAGAAAACTGACTCTTCTTACTGTCTATGTTTTGAATCATTCCCGTGACACTAGTTATAGATTCCGATGCTTCACTTCAGGTTTACTGTATCCCTCTGACCTTCTTATTGACGATGAAACACAGAAATTGCATCGGAATTAAATACAAAAGCTCAATGCCGACTTAAGTGCAAGAGAACTGACTCTTCCTACTGTCTATGATTTGAAACATTCCTGTGACACTAGTTATAGATTCCGATGCTTCTCTTCAGGTTTACTGTATCCCTCCGACCTTCCTATTGAGGATGATACACAGAAATTCCATCGGAATTAAATAGAAAAGGCACAATGCCAACTTAAGTACAAGAAAACTGACTCTTCTTACTGTCTTTGTTTTGACCCATTCCCGTGACACTAGTTATAGATTCCGATGCTTCACTTCAGGTTTACTGTATCCCTCTGACCTTCTTATTGACGATGAAACACAGAAATAGCATCGGAATTAAATACAAAAGCACAATGCCGACTTAAGTACAAGAGAACTGACTCTTCTTACTGTCTATGTTTTGAACCATTCCTGTGACACTAGTAATAGAACCCGATGCTTCACTTCAGGTTTACTGTATCCCACTGACCTTCGTATTGACGATGAAACACAGAAATTGCATCGGAATTAAATACAAAAGGCACAATGCCAACTCAAGTACAAGAAGACTGGCTCTTCTTACTGTCTATGTTTTGAACCATTCCTGTGACACTAGTTATAGATTCCGATGCTTCACTTCAGGTTTACTGTCTCCCTCTGACCGTCTTATTGACGATGAAACACAGAAATTGCATCGGAATTAAATACATAGGCACAATGCCAACTCAAGTACAAGAAGACTGGCTCTTCTTACTGTCTATGTTTTGAACTATTCCAGTGACACTAGTCATAGATTCCGATGCTTCACTTCAGGTTTATTGTATCCCTCTGACCTTCTTATTGACGATGAAACACAGAAATTGCATCGGAATTAAATGCAAAAGGCACAATGCCGAATGAAGGACAAGAAGCCTGGCTCTTCCTACTGTCTATGTTTTGAACCATGCCTGTGACACTAGTTACAGATTCCGATGCTTCACTTCAGGTTTACTGTATCCCTCTGACCGTCTTATTGACGATGAAACACAGAAATTGCATCGGAATTAAATACAAAAGGCACAATGCCGAATCAATTACAAGAAGACTGGCTCTTCTTACTGACTATGTTTTGAACCATTACTGTGACACTAGTTATAGACTCCGATGCTTCACTTCAGGTTTAATGTATCCCTCTGACCTTATTGACGATGAAACACAGAAATTGCATCAGAATTAAATAGAAAAGGCACAATGCCGACTTAAGTACAAGAAAACTGACTCTTCTTACTGTCTATGTTTTGAATCATTCCCGTGACACTAGTTATAGATTCCGATGCTTCACTTCAGGTTTACTGTATCCCTCTGACCTTCTTATTGACGATGAAACACAGAAATTGCATTGGCATTAAATACAAAAGCACAATGCCGACATAAGTGCAACAGAACTGACTCTTCATACTGTCTATGATTTGAACCATTCCTGTGTCACTAGTTATGGATTCCGATGCTTCACTTCGGGTTTACTGTATCCCACTGACCTTCTTATTGACGATGAAACACAGAAATTGCTTCGTAATTAAATACAAAAGGGAAAATGCAGATTTAAATACAAGAAAACTGACTCTTCTTACTGTCTATGTTTTGAATTATTCATGTGACACTAGTTATAGATTCCGATGCTTCACTTTAGGTTTACTGTATCCCTCTCACCTTCTTATTGAGGATGAAACACAGAAATTGCATCGGAATTAAATACAAAAGGCAGAATGCCGACTTAAGTACTAGAAAACTGACTCTTCTTACTGTCTATGTTTTGAACTATTCCTGTGACACTAGTTATAGAATCGGATCCTTCACTTCCGGTTTACTGTATCCCTCTGACCTTCGTATTGACGATGAAACACAGAAATGGTATCGGAATTAAATAAAAAAGGCACAATGCCGACTTAAGTACAAGTAAACTGACTCTTCTTACTGTCTATGTTTTGAAACTTTCCTGTGAGACCGGTTTTAGATTCCGATTCTTCACTTCAGGTTTAGTGTATCCCTCTGACCTTCTTGTTGACGATTAAACACAGAAATTGCATCGGAATTAAATACAAAAGGCACAATGCCGACTTAGGAACAAGAAAACTGACTCTTCTTACTGTCTATGTTTTGAATTATTCATGTGACACTAGTTATAGATTCCGATGCTTCACTTTAGGTTTACTGTATCCCTCTTACCTTCTTATTGACGATGAAACACAGAAATTGCATCGGAAAAAATACAAAAGGCACAATGCCGACTTAAGTACAAGAAAACTGACTCTTCTTACAGTCTACGTTTTGAACCATTCCTGGGACACTAGTTATAGATTCCGATGCTTCACTTCAGGTTTACTGTATCCCTTTGACCTCTTATTGACGATGAAACACAGAATTTGCATCAGAATTAAATACAAAAGGCACAATGCCGACTTAAGTACAAGAAAACTGACTCTTCTTACTGTCTATGTTTTGAATTATTCATGTGACTTTAGTTATAGATTCCGATGCTTCACTTTAGGTTTACTGTATCCCTCTCACCTTCTTATTGAGGATGAAACACAGAAATGGCATCGGAATTAAATACAAAAGGCACAATCCCGACTTAAGTACAAGAAAACTGATTTCTCTTACTGTCTATGATTTGAACTATTCCTGTGACACTAGTTATAGATTCCGATGGTTCACTTCAGGTTTACTGTATCCCTCTGACCTTCGTATTGACGATGAAACACAGAAATTGCATCGGAATTAAATACAAAAGGCAGAACGCCGACTTAAGTACAAAAAGACTGACTCTTCTTACTGACTATCTTTGAACATTTCCTGTTATACCAGTTTTAGATTCCGATGCTTCACTATATGTTTACTGTATCCCTTGGACCATCTTATTGACGATTAAACACAGAAATTGCATCGGAATTAAATACAAAAGGCACAATGCCGACTTAAGTACAAGAAGACTGACTCTTCTTACTGACAATGCTTTGAACATTTCCTGTGAGACCAGTTTAAGATTCCGATGTTTCACTATATGTTTACTGTATCCCTTGGACCTTCTTATTAACGATGAAAAACAGAAATTGCATCGGAATTAAATAGAAAAGGCACAATGCGGACTTAAGTACAAGAAAACTGACTCTTCTTACTGTGTATGTTTTGAACTATCCTATGACACTAGTTATAGATTCCGATGCTTCACTTCAGGTATACTATATCTCTCTGACCTTCTTATTGACGATGAAACTCGGAAATTGCATCGGAATTAAATACAAAAGGCACAATGCCGACTCAAGTACAAGAAGACTGGCTCTACTTACTGTCTATGTTTTGAAACTTTCCTGTGAGACCGGTTTTAGATTCCGATGCTTCACTTCAGGTTTACTGTATCCCCTTGGATCTTCTTGTTGACGACGAAACACAGAAATTGCATCAGATTAAATAGAAAAGGCACAATGCCGAGTTAAGTACAAGAAAACTGACTCTTCTTATTGTCTATGTTTTGAACCATTCCTGTGACACTAGTTACACTTTCCGATGCATCACTTCAAGTTTACTGTATCCCTCTGACCTTCTTATTGACGATGAAACACAGAAATTGCAGCGCAATTATATACAAAAAGCAAAATGCCGACTTAAGTAGAAGAAAATTGACTCTTCTTACTGTCTTTGTTTTGAACCATTCCTGTGACACTAGTTATAGATTTCGATGCGTCACTTCAGGTTTACTGTATCCCTCTGACCTTCTTATTGACGATGAAACACAGAAATTGCATCGGAATTAAAGACAAAAGGCACAATGCGGACTTAAGTACAAGAAATCTGACTCTTCATACTGTCTATGTTTTGAACCATACCTGTGACACTAGTTATCGATTCCGATGCTTCACTTCAGGTTTACTGTATCGCTCTGATCTTCTTATTGACGATGAAACACAGAAATTGCATCGGAATTAAATACAAAAGGCACAATGCCGACTTAAGTACAAGAAGACTGACTCTTCTTACTGTCTATGTTTTGAACTATTCCTGTGACACTAGTTATAGATTCCGATGCTTCACTTCAGGTTTACTGTATCCCTCTGACCTTCTTATTGACGATGAAACACAGAAATTGCATCGGAATTAAATATATAGGCACAATGCCGACTCAAGTACAAGAAGACTGCCTCTTCTTACTGTCTATGTTTTGAACTATTCCTGTTACACTAGTTATAAACTCCGATGCTTCACTTCAGGTTTACTGTATCCCTCTGACCTTCTTATTGACGATGAAACACAGAAATTGTATCAGAATTAAATAGAAAAGGAACAATGCCGACTCAAGTACAAGAAAACTGACTCTTCTTACTGTCTATGTTTTGAAGCATTCCCGTGACACTAGTTATAGATTCCGATGCTTCACTTCGGGTTTACTGTATCTCACTGACCTTCTTATTGACGATGAAACACAGAAATTGCATCGGAATTAATTACAAAAGGCACAATGTCGACTCAAGTACAAGAAGACTAGCTCTTCTTACTGTCTATGCTTTGAACCATTCCTGTGACACTAGTTATAGATTCCGATGCTTCACTTCTGGTTTACTGTATCCCTCTGACCTTCTTATTGACGATGAAACAGAGAAATTGCATCGGAATTAATTACAAAAGGCACAATGCCGACTTAAGTACAAGAAATCTGACTCCTCTTACTGTCTATGTTTTGAACCATTCCTGTGACACTAATTATAGATTCTGACGCTTCACTTCAGGTTTACTGAATCCCTCTGACCTTCTTATTGACGATGAAACAAAGAAATTGTATCGGAATTAAATACAAAAGGCGCAATGCCGACTTGAGTACAAGAATACTGACTCTTCTTACTGTCTATGTTTTGAACCATACCTGTGACACTAGTTATAGATTCCGATGCTTCACTTCCGGTTTACTGTATCCCTCTTACCTTCTTATTGACGATGAAACACAGAAATTGCATCGGAATAAAATACAAAAGGCACAATGCCGACTTAAGTACAAGAAATCTGACTCCTCTTACTGTCTATGTTTTGAACCATTCCTGTGACACTAATTATAGATTCCGACGCTTCACTTCAGGTTTACTGAATCCCTCTGACCTTATTGACGATGAAACAAAGAAATTGTATCGGAATTAAATACAAAAGGCGCAATGCCGACTTGAGTACAAGAATACTGACTCTTCTTACTGTCTATGTTTTGAACCATACCTGTGACACTAGTTATAGATTCCGATGCTTCACTTCCGGTTTACCGTATCCCTCTTACCTTCTTATTGACGATGAAACACAGAAATTGCATCAGAATTAAATACAAAAGGCACAAAGCTGACTTAAGTACAAGAAGTCTGACTCTTCCTACTGACTATGATTTCAACATTTCTTGTGAGTCCAGTATTAGATTCCGATGCTTCACTATATGTTTACTGTATTCCTTGGACCTTCTTATTGACGATGAAAAACAGAAATTGCATCGGAATTAAATAGAAAAGGCACAATGCGGACTTAAGTACAAGAAAACTGACTCTTCTTACTGTGTATGTTTTGAACTATCCTATGACACTAGTTATAGATTCCGATGCTTCACTTCAGGTATACTATATCTCTCTGACCTTCTTATTGACGATGAAACTCGGAAATTGCATCGGATTTAAATACAAAAGGCACAATGCCGACTCAAGTACAAGATGACTGGCTCTACTTACTGTCTATGTTTTGAAACTTTCCTGTGAGACCGGTTTTAGATTCCGATGCTTCACTTCAGGTTTACTGTATCCCCTTGGATCTTCTTGTTGACGACGAAACACAGAAATTGCATCAGATTAAATAGAAAAGGCACAATGCCGACTTAAGTACAAGAAAACTGACTCTTCTTATTGTCTATGTTTTGAACCATTCCTGTGACACTAGTTACACATTCCGATGCATCACTTCAAGTTTACTGTATCCCTCTGACCTTCTTATTGACGATGAAACACAGAAATTGCAGCGCAATTATATACAAAAAGCAAAATGCCGACTTAAGTAGAAGAAAATTGACTCTTCTTACTGTCTTTGTTTTGAACCATTCCTGTGACACTAGTTATAGATTTCGATGCGTCACTTCAGGTTTACTGTATCCCTCTGACCTTCTTATTGACGATGAAACACAGAAATTGCATCGGAATTAAATACAAAAGGCACAATGCGGACTTAAGTACAAGAAATCTGACTCTTCTTACTGTCTATGTTTTGAACCATACCTGTGACACTAGTTATCGATTCCGATGCTTCACTTCAGGTTTACTGTATCGCTCTGATCTTCTTATTGACGATGAAACACAGAAATTGCATCGGAATTAAATACAAAAGGCACAATGCCGACTTAGGTACAAGAAGACTGACTCTTCTTACTGTCTATGTTTTGAACTATTCCTGTGACACTAGTTATAGATTCCGATGCTCCACTTCAGGTTTACTGCATCCCTCTGACCTTCTTATTGACGATGAAACACAGAAATTGCATCGGAATTAAATACAAAAGGCACAATGCCGAATCAAGAACAAGATGACTGGCTCTTCCTACTGTCTATGTTTTGAACCATGACTGTGACACTAGTTATAGATTCCGATACTTCACTTCAGGTTTACTGTATCCCTCTGACCGTCTTATTGACGATGAAACACAGAAATTGCATCGGAATTAAATATATAGGCACAATGCCGACTCAAGTACAAGAAGACTGCCTCTTCTTACTGTCTGTGTTTTGAACTATTCCTGTTACACTAGTTATAAACTCCGATGCTTCACTTCAGGTTTACTGTATCCCTCTGACCTTCTTATTGACGATGAAACACAGAAATTGTATCAGAATTAAATAGAAAAGGAACAATGCCGACTTAAGTACAAGAAAACTGACTCTTCTTACTGTCTATGTTTTGAAGCATTCCCGTGACACTAGTTATAGATTCCGATGCTTCACTTCGGGTTTACTGTATCTCACTGACCTCCTTATTACCGATGAAACACAGAAATTGCATCGGAATTAATTACAAAAGGCACAATGTCAACTCAAGTACAAGAAGACTGGCTCTTCTTACTGTGTATGCTTTGAACCATTCCTGTGACACTAGTTATAGATATCGATGCTTCACTTCTGGTTTACTGTATCCCTCTGACCTTCTTATTGACGATGAAACAAAGAAATTGTATCGGAATTAAATACAAAAGGCGCAATGACGACTTGAGTACAAGAATACTGACTCTTCTTACTGTCTATGTTTTGAACCATACCTGTGACACTAGTTATAGATTCCGATGCTTCACTTCCGGTTTACTGTATCCCTCTTACCTTCTTATTGACGATGAAACACAGAAATTGCATCGGAATAAAATACAAAAGGCACAATGCCGACTTAAGTACAAGAAAACTGACTCTTCTTACTGTCTACGTTTTGAACCATTCCTGTGACACTAGTTATAGATTCCGATGCTTCACTTCAGGTTTACTGTATCCCTCTGACCTCTTATTGACGATGAAACACATGACTTGCATCGGAATTAAATACAAAAGGCACAATGCCGACTTAAGTACAAGGAAACTGACTCTTCCTACTGTCTATGATTTGAACCATTCCTGTGACACTAGTTATAGATTCCGATGCTTCACTTCGGGTTTACTGAATCCCACTGACTTTCTTATTGACGATGAAACACAAAAATTGCATCGGAAATAAATACAAAAGGGAAAATGCTGATTTAAATACAAGAAAACTGACCCTTCTTACTGTCTATGTTTTGAATTATTCATGTGACACTAGTTATAGATTCCGATGCTTCACTTTAGGTTTACTGTATCCCTCTCACCTTCTTATTGAGGATGAAACACAGAAATTGCATCGGAATTAAATACAAAAGGCAGAATGCCGACTTAAGTACAAGAAAACTGACTCTTCTTACTGTCAATGTTTTGAACCATTCCTGTGACACTAGTTATAGAATCGGATCCTTCACTTCCGGTTTACTGTATCCCTCTGATCTTCGTATTGACGATGAAACACAGAAATGGCATCGGAATTAAATACAATAGGCACAATGCCGACTTAAGTACAAGAAAACTGACTCTTCTTACTGTCTATGTTTTGAAACTTTCCTGTGAGACCGGTTTTAGATTCCGATTCTTCACTTCAGGTTTACTGTATCCCTCTGACCTTCTTGTTGACGATGAAACACAGAAATTGCATCGGAATTAAATACAAAAGGCACAATGCCGACTTAAGAACAAGAAAACTAACTCTTCCTACTGTTTATGTTTTGAACCATTCCATTGACACTAGTTATAGATTCCGATGCTTCACTTCAGGTTTACTGTATCCCTCTGACTTCTTATTGACGATGAGACACAGAAAATGCATCGGAATTAAATACAAAAGGCACAATGCCGACTTAAGTACAAGAAGACTGAATCTTCATACTGTCTTTGTTTTGAACTATTCCTGTGACACTAGTTATAGATTCCGATGCTTCACTTCAGGTTTATTGTATCCCTCTGACCTTCTTATTGACGATGAAACACAGAAATTGCATCGGAATTAAATGCAAAAGGCACAATGCCGAATCAAGTTCAAGAAGACTGGCCTTTCCTACTGTCTATGTTTTGAACCATGCCTGATACACTAGTTATAGATTCCGATGCTTCACTTCAGGTTTACTGTCTCCCTCTGACCGTCTTATTGACGATGAAACACAGAAATTGCATCGGAATTAAATACATAGGCACAATGCCGACTCAAGTTCAAGAAGACTGGCTCTTCTTACTGACTATGTTTTGAAGCATTCCTGTGACACTAGTTATAGACTCCGATGCTTCACTTCAGGTTTACTGTATCCCTCTGACCTTCTTATCGACGATGAAACACAGAAATTGCATCAGAATTAAATAGAAAAGTCACAATGCCGACTTAAGTGCAAGAAAACTGACTCTTCTTACTGTCTATGTTTTGAATCATTCCCGTGACACTAGTTATAGATTCCGATGCTTCACTTCAGGTTTACTGTATCCCTCTGACCTTCTTATTGACGATGAAACACAGAAATTGCATCGGAATTAAATACAAAAGCTCAATGCCGACTTAAGTGCAAGAGAACTGACTCTTCCTACTGTCTATGATTTGAAACATTCCTGTGACACTAGTTATAGATTCCGATGCTTCTCTTCAGGTTTACTGTATCCCTCCGACCTTCCTATTGAGGATGATACACAGAAATTCCATCGGAATTAAATAGAAAAGGCACAATGCCAACTTAAGTACAAGAAAACTGACTCTTCTTACTGTCTTTGTTTTGACCCATTCCCGTGACACTAGTTATAGATTCCGATGCTTCACTTCAGGTTTACTGTATCCCTCTGACCTTCTTATTGACGATGAAACACAGAAATAGCATCGGAATTAAATACAAAAGCACAATGCCGACTTAAGTACAAGAGAACTGACTCTTCTTACTGTCTATGTTTTGAACCATTCCTGTGACACTAGTAATAGAACCCGATGCTTCACTTCAGGTTTACTGTATCCCACTGACCTTCGTATTGACGATGAAACACAGAAATTGCATCGGAATTAAATACAAAAGGCACAATGCCAACTCAAGTACAAGAAGACTGGCTCTTCTTACTGTCTATGTTTTGAACCATTCCTGTGACACTAGTTATAGATTCCGATGCTTCACTTCAGGTTTACTGTCTCCCTCTGACCGTCTTATTGACGATGAAACACAGAAATTGCATCGGAATTAAATACATAGGCACAATGCCAACTCAAGTACAAGAAGACTGGCTCTTCTTACTGTCTATGTTTTGAACTATTCCAGTGACACTAGTCATAGATTCCGATGCTTCACTTCAGGTTTATTGTATCCCTCTGACCTTCTTATTGACGATGAAACACAGAAATTGCATCGGAATTAAATGCAAAAGGCACAATGCCGAATGAAGGACAAGAAGCCTGGCTCTTCCTACTGTCTATGTTTTGAACCATGCCTGTGACACTAGTTACAGATTCCGATGCTTCATATCAGGTTTACTGTATCCCTCTGACCGTCTTATTGACGATGAAACACAGAAATTGCATCGGAATTAAATACAAAAGGCACAATGCCGAATCAATTACAAGAAGACTGGCTCTTCTTACTGACTATGTTTTGAACCATTACTGTGACACTAGTTATAGACTCCGATGCTTCACTTCAGGTTTAATGTATCCCTCTGACCTTATTGACGATGAAACACAGAAATTGCATCAGAATTAAATAGAAAAGGCACAATGCCGACTTAAGTACAAGAAAACTGACTCTTCTTACTGTCTATGTTTTGAATCATTCCCGTGACACTAAATATAGATTCCGATGCTTCACTTCAGGTTTACTGTATCCCTCTGACCTTCTTATTGACGATGAAACACAGAAATTGCATCGGAATTAAATACAAAAGGCAGAATGCCGACTTAAGTACTAGAAAACTGACTCTTCTTACTGTCTATGTTTTGAACTATTCCTGTGACACTAGTTATAGAATCGGATCCTTCACTTCCGGTTTACTGTATCCCTCTGACCTTCGTATTGACGATGAAACACAGAAATGGTATCGGAATTAAATAAAAAAGGCACAATGCCGACTTAAGTACAAGTAAACTGACTCTTCTTACTGTCTATGTTTTGAAACTTTCCTGTGAGACCGGTTTTAGATTCCGATTCTTCACTTCAGGTTTAGTGTATCCCTCTGACCTTCTTGTTGACGATTAAACACAGAAATTGCATCGGAATTAAATACAAAAGGCACAATGCCGACTTAGGAACAAGAAAACTGACTCTTCTTACTGTCTATGTTTTGAATTATTCATGTGACACTAGTTATAGATTCCGATGCTTCACTTTAGGTTTACTGTATCCCTCTTACCTTCTTATTGACGATGAAACACAGAAATTGCATCGGAAAAAATACAAAAGGCACAATGCCGACTTAAGTACAAGAAAACTGACTCTTCTTACAGTCTACGTTTTGAACCATTCCTTGGACACTAGTTATAGATTCCGATGCTTCACTTCAGGTTTACTGTATCCCTTTGACCTCTTATTGACGATGAAACACAGAATTTGCATCAGAATTAAATACAAAAGGCACAATGCCGACTTAAGTACAAGAAAACTGACTCTTCTTACTGTCTATGTTTTGAATTATTCATGTGACTTTAGTTATAGATTCCGATGCTTCACTTTAGGTTTACTGTATCCCTCTCACCTTCTTATTGAGGATGAAACACAGAAATGGCATCGGAATTAAATACAAAAGGCACAATCCCGACTTAAGTACAAGAAAACTGATTTCTCTTACTGTCTATGATTTGAACTATTCCTGTGACACTAGTTATAGATTCCGATGGTTCACTTCAGGTTTACTGTATCCCTCTGACCTTCGTATTGACGATGAAACACAGAAATTGCATCGGAATTAAATACAAAAGGCACAACGCCGACTTAAGTACAAAAAGACTGACTCTTCTTACTGACTATCTTTGAACATTTCCTGTTATACCAGTTTTAGATTCCGATGCTTCACTATATGTTTACTGTATCCCTTGGACCATCTTATTGACGATTAAACACAGAAATTGCATCGGAATTAAATACAAAAGGCACAATGCCGACTTAAGTACAAGAAGACTGACTCTTCTTACTGACAATGCTTTGAACATTTCCTGTGAGACCAGTTTAAGATTCCGATGTTTCACTATATGTTTACTGTATCCCTTGGACCTTCTTATTAACGATGAAAAACAGAAATTGCATCGGAATTAAATAGAAAAGGCACAATGCGGACTTAAGTACAAGAAAACTGACTCTTCTTACTGTGTATGTTTTGAACTATCCTATGACACTAGTTATAGATTCCGATGCTTCACTTCAGGTATACTATATCTCTCTGACCTTCTTATTGACGATGAAACTCGGAAATTGCATCGGAATTAAATACAAAAGGCACAATGCCGACTCAAGTACAAGAAGACTGGCTCTACTTACTGTCTATGTTTTGAAACTTTCCTGTGAGACCGGTTTTAGATTCCGATGCTTCACTTCAGGTTTACTGTATCCCCTTGGATCTTCTTGTTGACGACGAAACACAGAAATTGCATCAGATTAAATAGAAAAGGCACAATGCCGACTTAAGTACAAGAAAACTGACTCTTCTTATTGTCTATGTTTTGAACCATTCCTGTGACACTAGTTACACTTTCCGATGCATCACTTCAAGTTTACTGTATCCCTCTGACCTTCTTATTGACGATGAAACACAGAAATTGCATCGGAATTAAATACAAAAGGCACAATGCCGACTTAAGTACAAGAAGACTGACTCTTCTTACTGTCTATGTTTTGAACTATTCCTTTGACACTAGTTATAGATTCCGATGCTTCACTTCAGGTTTACTGTATCCCTCTGACCTTCTTATTGACGATGAAACACAGAAATTGCATCGGAATTAAATACAAAAGGCACAATGCGGACTTAAGTACAAGAAATCTGACTCTTCATACTGTCTATGTTTTGAACCATACCTGTGACACTAGTTATCGATTCCGATGCTTCACTTCAGGTTTACTGTATCGCTCTGATCTTCTTATTGACGATGAAACACAGAAATTGCATCGGAATTAAATACAAAAGGCACAATGCCGACTTAAGTACAAGAAGACTGACTCTTCTTACTGTCTATGTTTTGAACTATTCCTGTGACACTAGTTATAGATTCCGATGCTTCACTTCAGGTTTACTGTATCCCTCTGACCTTCTTATTGACGATGAAACACAGAAATTGCATCGGAATTAAATATATAGGCACAATGCCGACTCAAGTACAAGAAGACTGCCTCTTCTTACTGTCTATGTTTTGAACTATTCCTGTTACACTAGTTATAAACTCCGATGCTTCACTTCAGGTTTACTGTATCCCTCTGACCTTCTTATTGACGATGAAACACAGAAATTGTATCAGAATTAAATAGAAAAGGAACAATGCCGACTCAAGTACAAGAAAACTGACTCTTCTTACTGTCTATGTTTTGAAGCATTCCCGTGACACTAGTTATAGATTCCGATGCTTCACTTCGGGTTTACTGTATCTCACTGACCTTCTTATTGACGATGAAACACAGAAATTGCATCGGAATTAATTACAAAAGGAACAATGTCGACTCAAGTACAAGAAGACTGGCTCTTCTTACTGTCTATGCTTTGAACCATTCCTGTGACACTAGTTATAGATTCCGATGCTTCACTTCTGGTTTACTGTATCCCTCTGACCTTCTTGTTGACGATGGAACAGAGAAATTGCATCGGAATTAATTACAAAAGGCACAATGCCGACTTAAGTACAAGAAATCTGACTCCTCTTACTGTCTATGTTTTGAACCATTCCTGTGACACTAATTATAGATTCTGACGCTTCACTTCAGGTTTACTGAATCCCTCTGACCTTCTTATTGACGATGAAACAAAGAAATTGTATCGGAATTAAATACAAAAGGCGCAATGCCGACTTGAGTACAAGAATACTGACTCTTCTTACTGTCTATGTTTTGAACCATACCTGTGACACTAGTTATAGATTCCGATGCTTCACTTCCGGTTTACTGTATCCCTCTTACCTTCTTATTGACGATGAAACACAGAAATTGCATCGGAATAAAATACAAAAGGCACAATGCCGACTTAAGTACAAGAAATCTGACTCCTCTTACTGTCTATGTTTTGAACCATTCCTGTGACACTAATTATAGATTCCGACGCTTCACTTCAGGTTTACTGAATCCCTCTGACCTTATTGACGATGAAACAAAGAAATTGTATCGGAATTAAATACAAAAGGCGCAATGCCGACTTGAGTACAAGAATACTGACTCTTCTTACTGTCTATGTTTTGAACCATACCTGTGACACTAGTTATAGATTCCGATGCTTCACTTCCGGTTTACCGTATCCCTCTTACCTTCTTATTGACGATGAAACACAGAAATTGCATCAGAATTAAATACAAAAGGCACAAAGCTGACTTAAGTACAAGAAGTCTGACTCTTCCTACTGACTATGATTTCAACATTTCTTGTGAGTCCAGTATTAGATTCCGATGCTTCACTATATGTTTACTGTATTCCTTGGACCTTCTTATTGACGATGAAAAACAGAAATTGCATCGGAATTAAATAGAAAAGGCACAATGCGGACTTAAGTACAAGAAAACTGACTCTTCTTACTGTGTATGTTTTGAACTATCCTATGACACTAGTTATAGATTCCGATGCTTCACTTCAGGTATACTATATCTCTCTGACCTTCTTATTGACGATGAAACTCGGAAATTGCATCGGATTTAAATACAAAAGGCACAATGCCGACTCAAGTACAAGATGACTGGCTCTACTTACTGTCTATGTTTTGAAACTTTCCTGTGAGACCGGATTTAGATTCCGATGCTTCACTTCAGGTTTACTGTATCCCCTTGGATCTTCTTGTTGACGACGAAACACAGAAATTGCATCAGATTAAATAGAAAAGGCACAATGCCGACTTAAGTACAAGAAAACTGACTCTTCTTATTGTCTATGTTTTGAACCATTCCTGTGACACTAGTTACACATTCCGATGCATCACTTCAAGTTTACTGTATCCCTCTGACCTTCTTATTGACGATGAAACACAGAAATTGCAGCGCAATTATATACAAAAAGCAAAATGCCGACTTAAGTAGAAGAAAATTGACTCTTCTTACTGTCTTTGTTTTGAACCATTCCTGTGACACTAGTTATAGATTTCGATGCGTCACTTCAGGTTTACTGTATCCCTCTGACCTTCTTATTGACGATGAAACACAGAAATTGCATCGGAATTAAATACAAAAGGCACAATGCGGACTTAAGTACAAGAAATCTGACTCTTCTTACTGTCTATGTTTTGAACCATACCTGTGACACTAGTTATCGATTCCGATGCTTCACTTCAGGTTTACTGTATCGCTCTGATCTTCTTATTGACGATGAAACACAGAAATTGCATCGGAATTAAATACAAAAGGCACAATGCCGACTTAGGTACAAGAAGACTGACTCTTCTTACTGTCTATGTTTTGAACTATTCCTGTGACACTAGTTATAGATTCCGATGCTCCACTTCAGGTTTACTGCATCCCTCTGACCTTCTTATTGACGATGAAACACAGAAATTGCATCGGAATTAAATACAAAAGGCACAATGCCGAATCAAGAACAAGATGACTGGCTCTTCCTACTGTCTATGTTTTGAACCATGACTGTGACACTAGTTATAGATTCCGATACTTCACTTCAGGTTTACTGTATCCCTCTGACCGTCTTATTGACGATGAAACACAGAAATTGCATCGGAATTAAATATATAGGCACAATGCCGACTCAAGTACAAGAAGACTGCCTCTTCTTACTGTCTGTGTTTTGAACTATTCCTGTTACACTAGTTATAAACTCCGATGCTTCACTTCAGGTTTACTGTATCCCTCTGACCTTCTTATTGACGATGAAACACAGAAATTGTATCAGAATTAAATAGAAAAGGAACAATGCCGACTTAAGTACAAGAAAACTGACTCTTCTTACTGTCTATGTTTTGAAGCATTCCCGTGACACTAGTTATAGATTCCGATGCTTCACTTCGGGTTTACTGTATCTCACTGACCTTCTTATTACCGATGAAACACAGAAATTGCATCGGAATTAATTACAAAAGGCACAATGTCAACTCAAGTACAAGAAGACTGGCTCTTCTTACTGTGTATGCTTTGAACCATTCCTGTGACACTAGTTATAGATATCGATGCTTCACTTCTGGTTTACTGTATCCCTCTGACCTTCTTATTGACGATGAAACAAAGAAATTGTATCGGAATTAAATACAAAAGGCGCAATGACGACTTGAGTACAAGAATACTGACTCTTCTTACTGTCTATGTTTTGAACCATACCTGTGACACTAGTTATAGATTCCGATGCTTCACTTCCGGTTTACTGTATCCCTCTTACCTTCTTATTGACGATGAAACACAGAAATTGCATCGGAATAAAATACAAAAGGCACAATGCCGACTTAAGTACAAGAAAACTGACTCTTCTTACTGTCTACGTTTTGAACCATTCCTGTGACACTAGTTATAGATTCCGATGCTTCACTTCAGGTTTACTGTATCCCTCTGACCTCTTATTGACGATGAAACACATGACTTGCATCGGAATTAAATACAAAAGGCACAATGCCGACTTAAGTACAAGGAAACTGACTCTTCTTACTGTCTATGTTTTGAACCATTCCTGTGATACTAGTTATAGATTCCGATGCTTCACTTCTGGTTTACTGTATGCCTCTGACCTTCGTATTGACGATGAAACACAGAAATGGCATCGGAATTAAATACAAAAGGCACAATCCCGACTTAAGTACAAGAAAACTGACTTCTTTTACTGTCTATGATTTGAACTATTCCTGTGACACTAGTTATAGATTCCGATGGTTCACTTCAGGTTTACTGTATCCCTCTGACCTTCGTATCGACGATGAAACACAGAAATTGCATCGGAATTAAATACAAAAGGCACAATGCCGACTTAAGTACAAGAAGAACGACTCTTCTTACTGACAATGCTTTGAGTTATTTCCTGTGAGACCAGTTTTCGATTCCGATGTTTCATTATATGTTTACTGTATCCCTTGGACCTTCTTATTGACGATGAAACACAGAAATTGCATCAGAATTAAATACAAAAGGCACAAAGCTGACTTAAGTACAAGAAGACTGACTCTTCCTACTGACTATGATTTCAACATTTCCTGTGAATCCAGTATTAGATTCCGATGCTTCACTATTTGTTTACTGTATCCCTTGGACCTTCTTATTGACGATGAAAAACAGAAATTGCATCGGAATTAAATAGAAAAGGCACAATGCGGACTTAAGTACAAGAAAACTGACTCTTCTTACTGTGTATGTTTTGAACTATCCTATGACACTAGTTATAGATTACCATGCTTCACTTCAGGTATACTATATCTCTCTGACCTTCTTATTGACGATGAATCTCGGAAATTGCATCGGAATGAAATACAAAAGGCACAATGCCGACTCAAGTACAAGAAGACTGGCTCTACTTACTGTCTATGTTTTGAAACTTTCCTGTGAGACCGGTTTTAGATCCGATGCTTCACTTCAGGTTTACTGTATCCCCTTGGATCTTCTTGTTGACGACGAAACACAGAAATTGCATCAGATTAAATAGAAAAGGCACAATGCCGACTTAAGTACAAGAAAACTGACTCTTCTTACTGTCTATGTTTTGAACCATTCCTGTGACACTAGTTACACATTCCGATGCATCACTTCAAGTTTACTGTATCCCTCTGACCTTCTTATTGACGATGAAACACAGAAATTGCAGCGCAATTAAATACAAAAAGCAAAATGCCGACTTAAGTAGAAGAAAATTAACTCTTCTTACTGTCTTTGTTTTGAACCATTCCTGTGACACTAGTTATAGATTTCGATGCGTCACTTCAGGTTTACTGTATCCCTCTGACCTTCTTATTGACGATGAAACACAGAAATTGCATCGGAATTAAATACAAAAGGCACAATGCGGACTTAAGTACAAGAAATCTGACTCTTCTTACTGTCTATGTTTTGAACCATACCTGTGACACTAGTTATCGATTCCGATGCTTCACTTCAGGTTTACTGTATCGCTCTGATCTTCTTATTGACGATGAAACACAGAAATTGCATCGGAATTAAATACAAAAGGCACAATGCCGACTTAAGTACAAGAAGACTGACTCTTCTTACTGTCTATGTTTTGAACTATTCCTGTGACACTAGTTATAGATTCCGATGCTTCACTTCAGGTTTACTGTATCCCTCTGACCTTCTTATTGACGATGAAACACAGAAATTGCATCGGAATTAAATACAAAAGGCACAATGCCGAATCAAGAACAAGATGTTCGGCTCTTCCTACTGTCTTTGTTTTGAACCATGCCTGTGACACTAGTTATAGATTCCGATACTTCACTTCAGGTTTACTGTATCCCTCTGACCGTCTTATTGACGATGAAACACAGAAATTGCATCGGAATTAAATATATAGGCACAATGCCGACTCAAGTACAAGAATACTGCCTCTTCTTACTGTCTATGTTTTGAAGCATTCCCGTGACACTAGTTATAGATTCCGATGCTTCACTTCAGGTTTTCTGTATCCCTCTGACCTTCTTATTGATGATGAAACACAGAAATTGCATCGGAATTAAATACAAAAGCACAATGCCAACTTAAGTGCAAAAGAACTGTCTCTTCCTACTGTCTATGTTTTGAACCATTCCTGTGACACTAGTTATAGATTCCGAAGCTTCACTTCGGGTTTACTGTATCTCACTGACCTTCTTATTGACGATGAAACACAGAAATTGCATCGGAATTGATTACAAAAGGCACAATGTCGACTCAAGTACAAGAAGACTTTCTCTTCTTACTGTCTATGCTTTGAACCATTCCTGTGACACTAGTTAAAGATTCCGATGCTTCACTTCTGGTTTACTGTATCCCTCTGACCTTCTTATTGACGAAGAAACAGAGAAATTGCATCGGAATTAATTACAAAAGGCACAATGCCGACTTAAGTACAAGAAATCTGACTCCTCTTTCTGTCTATGTTTGAACCATTCCTGTGACACTAGTTACACATTCCGATGCTTCACTTCAGATTTACTGTTTCCCTCTGACCTTCTTATTGACGATGAAACACAGAAATTGCATCGGCATTAAACACAAAAGCACAATGCTGACATATGTGCAACAGAACTGACTCTTCCTACTGTCTATGATTTGAACCATTCCTGTGACACTAGTTATAGATTCCGATGCTTCACTTCGGGTTTACTGTATCCCACTGACCTTCTTATTGACGATGAAACACAGAAATTGCTTCTTAATTAAATACGAAAGGGAAAATGCTGATTTAAATACAAGAAAACTGACTCTTCTTACTGTCTATGTTTTGAATTATTCATGTGACACTAGTTATAAATTCCGATGCTTCACTTTAGGTTTACTGTATCCCTCTCACCTTCTTATTGAGGATAAAACACAGAAATTGCATCGGAATTAAATACAAAAGGCAGAATGCCGACTTAAGTACAAGAAAACTGACTCTTCTTACTGTCTATGTTTTGAACCATTCCTGTGACACTAGTTATAGAATCGGATCCTTCACTTCCGGTTTACTGTATCCCTCCGACCTTCGTATTGACGATGAAACAGAGAAATGGCATCGGAATTAAATACAAAAGGCACAATGCCGACTTAAGTACAAGAAAACTGACTTCTCTTACTGTCTATGATTTGAACTATTCCTGTGACACTAGTTATAGATTCCGATGCTTCACTTTAGGTTTACTGTATCCCTCTGACCTTCTTATTGACGATGAAACACAGAAATTGAATCGGAATTAAATACAAAAGGCACAATGCCGAATCAAGAACAAGATGACCGGCTCTTCCTACTGTCTATGTTTTGAACCATGCCTGTGACACTAGTTATAGATTCCGATACTTCACTTCAGGTTTACTGTATCTCTCTGACCGTCTTATTGACGATGAAACACAGAAATTGCATCGGAATTAAATATATAGGCACAATGCCGACTCAAGTACAAGAAGACTGCCTCTTCTTACTGTCTATGTTTGAACTATTCCTGATACACTAGTTATAGACTCCGATGCTTCACTTCAGGTTTACTGTATCCCTCTGACCTTCTTATTGACGATGAAACACAGTAATTGTATCAGAATTAAATAGAAAAGGAACAATGCCGACATAAGTACAAGAAAACTGACTCTTCTTACTGTCTATGTTTTGAAACTTTCCTGTGAGACCGGTTTTAGATTCCGATTCTTCACTTCAGGTTTAGTGTATCCCTCTGACCTTCTTGTTGACGAGGAAACACAGAAATTGCATCAGAATTAAATACAAAAGGCACAATGCCGACTTAAGAACAAGAAAACTGACTCTTCTTACTGTCTATGTTTTGAACCATTCCTGTGACACTAGTTATAGATTCCGACGCTTCACTTCAGGTTTACTGAATCCCTCTGACCTTCTTATTGACGATGAAACAAAGAAATTGTATCGGAATTAAATACAAAAGGCGCAATGCCGACTTAAGTACAAGAATACTGACTCTTCTTCCTGTCTATGTTTTGAACCATTCCTGTGACACTAGTTATAGATTCCGATGCTTCACTTCCAGTTTACTGTATCCCTCTTACTTTCTTATTGACGATGAAACACAGAAATTGCATCGGAATAAAATACAAAAGGCACAATGCCGACTTAAGTACAAGAAAACTGACTCTTCTTACTGTCTACGTTTTGAACCATTCCTGTGACACTAGTTATAGATTCCGATGCTTCACTTCAGGTTTACTGTATCCCTCTGACCTCTTATTGACGATAAAACACATGACTTGCATCGGAATTAAATACAAAAGGCACAATGCCGTCTTAAGTACAAGGAAACTGACTCTTCTTACTGTCTATGTTTTGAACCATTCCTGTGACACTAGTTATAGATTCCGATGCTTCACTTCTGGTTTACTGTATGCCTCTGACCTTCTTATTGACGATGAACACAGAATTTGCATCAGAGTTAAATTTAAAAGGCACAATGCCGACTTAAGTACAAGAAAACTGACTCTTCTTACTGTCTATGTTTTGAATTATTCATGTGACATTAGTTATAGATTCCGATGCTTCACTTTAGGTTTACTGTATCCCTCTCACCTTCTTATTGAGGATGAAACGCAGAAATGGCATCGGAATTAAATACAAAAGGCACAATCCCGACTTAAGTAAACAAAACTGACTTCTCTTACTGTCTATGATTTGAACTATTCCTGTGACACTAGTTATAGATTCCGATGGTTCACTTCAGGTTTACTGTATCCCTCTGACCTTCGTATTGACGATGAATTACAGAAATTGCATCGGAATTAAATACAAAAGGCACAACGCCGACTTAAGTACAAGAAGACTGACTCTTCTTACTGACTATCTTTGAACATTTCCTGTTATACCAGTTTTAGATTCCGATGCTTCACTATATGTTTACTGTATCCCTTGGACCTTCTTATTGACGATTAAACACAGAAATTGCTTCGGAATTAAATACAAAAGACACAATGCCGACTTAAGTACAAGAAGACTGACTCTTCTTACTGACAATGCTTTGAACATTTCCTGTGAGACCAGTTTTAGATTCCGATGTTTCACTATATGTTTACTGTATCCCTTGGACCTTCTTATTGACGATGAAAAACAGAAATTGCATCAGAATTAAATACAAAAGGCACAAAGCTGACTTAAGTACAAGAAGACTGACTCTTCCTACTGACTATGATTTCAACATTTCCTGTGAGTCCAGTATTAGATTCCGATGCTTCACAATATGTTTACTGTATCCCTTGGACCTTCTTATTGACGATGAAAAACAGAAATTGCATCGGAATTAAATAGAAAAGGCACAATGCGGACTTAAGTACAAGAAAACTGACTCTTCTTACTGTGTATGTTTTGAACTATCCTATGACACTAGTTATAGATTCCGATGCTTCACTTCAGGTATACTATATCTCTCTGACCTTCTTATTGACGATGAAACTCGCAAATTGCATCGGAATTAAATACAAAAAGCACAATGCCGACTCAAGTACATGAAGACTGGCTCTACTTACTGTCTATGTTTTGAAACTTTCCTGTGAGACCGGTTTTAGATTCCGATGCTTCACTTCAGGTTTACTGTATGCCCTTGGACCTTCTTGTTGACGACGAAACACAGAAATTGCATCAGATTAAATAGAAAAGGCACAATGCCGACCTAAGTACAAGAAAACTGACTCTTCTTACTGTCTATGTTTTGAACCATTCCTGTGACACTAGTTACACATTCCAATGCATCACTTCAAGTTTACTGTATCCCTCTGACCTTCTTATTGACGATGAAACACAGATATTGCAGCGCAATTAAATACAAAAAGCAAAATGCCGACTTAAGTAGAAGAAAATTGACTCTTCTTACTGTCTTTGTTTTGAACCATTCCTATGACACTAGTTATAGATTTCGATGCGTCACTTCAGGTATACTATATCTCTCTGACCTTCTTATTGACGATGAAACTCGCAAATTGCATCGGAATTAAATACAAAAAGCACAATGCCGACTCAAGTACAAGAAGACTGACTCTTCTTTCTGTCTATGTTTTGAACTATTCCTGTGACACTAGTTATAGATTCCGATGCTTCACTTCTGGTTTACTGTATCCCTCTGACCATCTTATTGACGATGAAACACAGAAATTGCATCGGAATTAAATACAAAAGGCACAATGCCGAATCAAGAACAAGATGACTGGATCTTCCTACTGTCTATGTTTTGAACTATGCCTGTGACACTAGTTATAGATTCCGATACTTCACTTCAGGTTTACTGTATCCCTCTGACCGTCTTATTGACGATGAAACACAGAAATTGCATCGGAATTAAATATATAGCCACAATGCCGACTCAAGTACAAGAAGACTGCCTCTTCTTACTGTCTATGTTTTGAACTATTCCTGTTACACTAGTTATAGACTCCAATGCTTCACTTCAGGTTTACTGTATCCCTCTGACCTTCTTATTGACGATGAAACACAGAAATTGTATCAGAATTAAATAGAAAAGGAACAATGCCGACTTAAGTACAAGAAAACTGACTCTTCTTACTGTCTATGTTTTGAAGCATTCCCGTGACACTAGTTATAGATTCCGATTCTTCTCTTCAGGTTTACTGTATCCCTCTGACCTTCTTATTGATGATAAAACACAGAAATTGCATCGGAATTAAATACAAAAGCACAATGCCAACTTAAGTGCAAGAGAACTGACTCTTCCTACTGTCTATGTTTTGAACCATTCCTGTGACACTAGTTATAGATTCAGATGCTTCACTTAGGGTTTACTGTATCTCACTGACCTTCTTATTGACGATGAAACACAGAAATTGCATCGGAATTAATTACAAAAGGCACAATGTCCACTCAAGTACAAGAAGACTGGCTCTTCTTACTGTCTATGCTTTGAACCATTCCTGTGACACTAGTTATAGATTCCGATGCTTCACTTCTGGTTTACTGTATCCCTCTGACCTTCTTATTGACGATGAAACAGAGAAATTGCATCGGAATTAATTACAAAAGGCACAATGCCGACTTAAGTACAAGAAATCTGACTCCTCTTACTGTCTATGTTTTGAACCATTCCTGTGACACTAGTTACACATTCCGATGCTTCACTTCAGATTTACTGTTTCCCTCTGACCTTCTTATTGACAATGAAACACAGAAAATGCAGCGGAAATAAATACAAAAAGCAAAATACCGACTTAAGTAGAAGAAAATTGACTCTTCTTATTGTCTTTGTTTTGAACCATTCCTGTGACACTAGTTATAGATTTCGATGTTTCACTTCAGGTTTACTGTATCCCTCTGACTTTCTTATTGACGATGAAACACAAAAATTGCGTCGGAATTAAATACAAAAGGCACAATGCCGACTTAAGTACAAGAAATCTGACTCCTCTTACTGTCTATGTTTTGAACCATTCCTGTGACACTAGTTATCGATTCCGATGCTTCACTTCAGGTTTACTGTTTCGCTCTGACCTTCTTATTGATGATGAAACACAGAAATTGCATCGGAATTAGATACAAGAGGCACAATGCCGATTTAAGTACAAGAAAACTGACGCTTCCTACTTTCTATGTTTTGAACCATTCCATTGACACTAGTTATAGATTCCGATGCTTCACTTCAGGTTTACTGTATCCCTCTGACCTTCTTACTGACGATGAAACACAGAAATTGCATCGGAATTAAATACAAAAGGCACAACGCCGACTTAAGTACTAGAAATCTGACTCTTCTTACTGTCTATGTTTTGAACCGATCCTGTGACACTAGTTATCGATTCCGATGCTTCACTTCAGGTTTACTGTATCGCTCTGACATTCTTATTGACGATGAAACACAGAAATTGCATCGGAAGTAAATACAAAAGTCACAATGCCGAATTAAGTACAAGAAAACTGACTCTTCTTACTGTCTACGTTTTGAACCATTCCATTGACACTAGTTATAGATTCCGATGCTTCACTTCAGGTTTACTGTATCCCTCTGACCTTCTTATTGACGATGAGACACAGAAAATGCATCGGAATTAAATACAAAAGGCACAATGCCGACTAAAGTTCAAGAAGACTGAATCTTCATACTGTCTATGTTTTGAACTATTCCTGTGACACTAGTCATAGATTCCGATGCTTCACTTCAGGTTTATTGTATCCCTCTGACCTTCTTATTGACGATGAAACACAGAAATTGCATCGGAATTAAATGCAAAAGGCACAATGCCGAATCAAGTTCAAGAAGACTGGCTCTTCCTACTGTCTATGTTTTGAACCATGCCTGAGACACTAGTTATAGATTCCGATGCTTCACTTCAGGTTTACTGTCTGCCTCTGACCGTCTTATTGACGATGAAACACAGAAATTGCATCGGAATTGAATACATAGGCACAATGCTGACTCAAGTACAAGAAGACTGGCTCTTCTTACTGACTATGTTTGAAGCATTCCTGTGACACTAGTTATAGACTCCGATGCTTCACTTCAGGTTTACTGTATCCCTCTGACCTTCTTATTGACGATGAAACACAGAAATTGCATCAGAATTAAATAGAAAAGGCACAATGCCGACTTAAGTACAAGAAAACTGACTCTTCTTACTGTGTATGATTTGAAACCATCCTGTGACACTAGTTATAGATTCCGATGCTTCACTTCGGGTTCACTGTATCCCACTGACCTTCTTAATGACGATAAAACACAGAAGTTGCATCGGAATTAAATACAAAAGGCACAATGCCGACTCAAGTAAAAGAAGACTGGCTCTTCTTACTGTCTATGATTTGAACCATTCCTGTGACACTTGTTATAGATTCCGATGCTTCACTTCAGGTTTTCTGTATCCCTCCGACCTTCCTATTGAGGATGAAACACAGAAACTCCATCGGAATTAAATTGAAAAGGCACAATGCCAACATAAGTACAAGAAAACTGACTCTTCTTACTCTCTATGTTTTGAACCATTCCTGTGACACTAGTAATAGAACCCGATGCTTCACTTCAGGTTTACTGTATCCCACTGACCTTCTTATTGACGATGAAACACAGAAATTGCATCGGAATTAAATACAAAAGGCACAATGCCAACTCAAGTACAAGAAGACTGGCTCTTCTTACTGTCTATGTTTTGAGCCATTCCTGTGACACTAGTTATAGATTCCGATGCTTCACTTCAGGTTTACTGTATCCCTCTGACCTTCTTATTGACGATGAAACACAGATATTGCATCGGAATTAAATTGAAAAGGCAGAATGCCGATTAAGTACATGAAAACTGATTCTTCTTACTATCTATGTTTTGAACCATTCCTGTGACACTAGTTATAGATTTCGATGCTTCACTTCAGGTTTACACTATCTCTCTGACCTTCTTATTGACGATGAAACACAGAAATTGCATCGGAATTAAATACAAAAGGCACAACGCCGACTTAAGTACAAGATATCTGACTCTTCTAACTGTCTATGTTTTGAACCAATCCTGTGACACTAGTTATCGATTCCGATGCTTCACTTAAGGTTTACTGTATCGCTCTGACCTTCTTATTGACGATGAAACACAGAAATTGCATCGGAATTAAATGCAAAAGGCACAATGCCGAATCAAGTTCAAGAAGACTGGCTCTTCCTACTGTCTATGTTTTGAACCATGCCTGAGACACTAGTTATAGATTCCGATGCTTCACTTCAGATTTACTGTCTCCCTCTGACCGTCTTATTGACGATGAAACACAGAAATTGCATCGGAATTAAATACATAGGCACAATGCCGACTCAAGTACAAGAAGACTGGCTCTTCTTACTGTCTATGTTTTGAACTATTCCAGTGACACTAGTCATAGATTCCGATGCTTCACTTCAGGTTTATTGCATCCCTCTGACCTTCTTGTTGACGATGAAACACAGAAATTGCATCGGAATTAAATGCAAAAGGCACAATGCCGAATCAAGGACAAGAAGACTGGCTCTTCCTACCGTCTATGTTTTGAACCATGCCTGTGACACTAGTTACAGATTCCGATGCTTCACTTCAGGTTTACTGTATCCCTCTGACCGTCTTATTGACGATGAAACACAAAAATTGCATCGGAATTAAATACAAAAGGCACAATGCCGACTCAAGTACAAGAAGACTGGCTCTTCTTACTGACTATGTTTTGAACCATTCCTGTGACACTAGTTATAGACTCCGATGCTTCACTTCAGGTTTACTGTATCCCTCTGACCTTCTTATTGACGATGAAACACAGAAATTGCATCAGAATTAAACAGAAAAGGCACAATGCCGACTTAAGTACAAGAAAACTGACTCTTCTTACTGTCTATGTTTTGAATCATTCCCGTGACACTAGTTATAGATTCCGATGCTTCACTTCAGGTTTACTGTATCCCTCTGACCTTCTTATTGACGATGAAACACAGAAATTGCATCAGAATTAAACAGAAAAGGCACAATGCCGACTTAAGTACAAGAAAACTGACTCTTCTTACTGTCTATGTTTTGAATCATTCCCGTGACACTAGTTATAGGTTCCGATGCTTCACTTCAGGTTTACTGTATCCCTCTGACCTTCTTATTGACGATGAAACACAGAAATTGCTTCGTAATTAAATACAAAAGGCACAATGGCGACTCAAGTACAAGAAGACTGCCTCTTCTTACTGTCTATGTTTTGACCCATTCCCGTGACACTAGTTATAGATTCCGATGCTTCACTTCGGGTTTACAGTATCCCACTGACCTTCTTATTGACGAAGAAACAGAGAAATTGCATCGGAATTAATTACAAAAGGCACAATGCCGACTTAAGTACAAGAAATCTGACTCCTCTTTCTGTCTATGTTTGAACCATTCCTGTGACACTAGTTACACATTCCGATGCTTCACTTCAGATTTACTGTTTCCCTCTGACCTTCTTATTGACGATGAAACACAGAAATTGCATCGGCATTAAACACAAAAGCACAATGCTGACATATGTGCAACAGAACTGACTCTTCCTACTGTCTATGATTTGAACCATTCCTGTGACACTAGTTATAGATTCCGATGCTTCACTTCGGGTTTACTGTATCCCACTGACCTTCTTATTGACGATGAAACACAGAAATTGCTTCTTAATTAAATACGAAAGGGAAAATGCTGATTTAAATACAAGAAAACTGACTCTTCTTACTGTCTATGTTTTGAATTATTCATGTGACACTAGTTATAAATTCCGATGCTTCACTTTAGGTTTACTGTATCCCTCTCACCTTCTTATTGAGGATAAAACACAGAAATTGCATCGGAATTAAATACAAAAGGCAGAATGCCGACTTAAGTACAAGAAAACTGACTCTTCTTACTGTCTATGTTTTGAACCATTCCTGTGACACTAGTTATAGAATCGGATCCTTCACTTCCGGTTTACTGTATCCCTCCGACCTTCGTATTGACGATGAAACAGAGAAATGGCATCGGAATTAAATACAAAAGGCACAATGCCGACTTAAGTACAAGAAAACTGACTTCTCTTACTGTCTATGATTTGAACTATTCCTGTGACACTAGTTATAGATTCCGATGCTTCACTTTAGGTTTACTGTATCCCTCTGACCTTCTTATTGACGATGAAACACAGAAATTGAATCGGAATTAAATACAAAAGGCACAATGCCGAATCAAGAACAAGATGACCGGCTCTTCCTACTGTCTATGTTTTGAACCATGCCTGTGACACTAGTTATAGATTCCGATACTTCACTTCAGGTTTACTGTATCTCTCTGACCGTCTTATTGACGATGAAACACAGAAATTGCATCGGAATTAAATATATAGGCACAATGCCGACTCAAGTACAAGAAGACTGCCTCTTCTTACTGTCTATGTTTGAACTATTCCTGATACACTAGTTATAGACTCCGATGCTTCACTTCAGGTTTACTGTATCCCTCTGACCTTCTTATTGACGATGAAACACAGTAATTGTATCAGAATTAAATAGAAAAGGAACAATGCCGACATAAGTACAAGAAAACTGACTCTTCTTACTGTCTATGTTTTGAAACTTTCCTGTGAGACCGGTTTTAGATTCCGATTCTTCACTTCAGGTTTAGTGTATCCCTCTGACCTTCTTGTTGACGAGGAAACACAGAAATTGCATCAGAATTAAATACAAAAGGCACAATGCCGACTTAAGAACAAGAAAACTGACTCTTCTTACTGTCTATGTTTTGAACCATTCCTGTGACACTAGTTATAGATTCCGACGCTTCACTTCAGGTTTACTGAATCCCTCTGACCTTCTTATTGACGATGAAACAAAGAAATTGTATCGGAATTAAATACAAAAGGCGCAATGCCGACTTAAGTACAAGAATACTGACTCTTCTTCCTGTCTATGTTTTGAACCATTCCTGTGACACTAGTTATAGATTCCGATGCTTCACTTCCAGTTTACTGTATCCCTCTTACTTTCTTATTGACGATGAAACACAGAAATTGCATCGGAATAAAATACAAAAGGCACAATGCCGACTTAAGTACAAGAAAACTGACTCTTCTTACTGTCTACGTTTTGAACCATTCCTGTGACACTAGTTATAGATTCCGATGCTTCACTTCAGGTTTACTGTATCCCTCTGACCTCTTATTGACGATAAAACACATGACTTGCATCGGAATTAAATACAAAAGGCACAATGCCGTCTTAAGTACAAGGAAACTGACTCTTCTTACTGTCTATGTTTTGAACCATTCCTGTGACACTAGTTATAGATTCCGATGCTTCACTTCTGGTTTACTGTATGCCTCTGACCTTCTTATTGACGATGAACACAGAATTTGCATCAGAGTTAAATTTAAAAGGCACAATGCCGACTTAAGTACAAGAAAACTGACTCTTCTTACTGTCTATGTTTTGAATTATTCATGTGACATTAGTTATAGATTCCGATGCTTCACTTTAGGTTTACTGTATCCCTCTCACCTTCTTATTGAGGATGAAACGCAGAAATGGCATCGGAATTAAATACAAAAGGCACAATCCCGACTTAAGTAAACAAAACTGACTTCTCTTACTGTCTATGATTTGAACTATTCCTGTGACACTAGTTATAGATTCCGATGGTTCACTTCAGGTTTACTGTATCCCTCTGACCTTCGTATTGACGATGAATTACAGAAATTGCATCGGAATTAAATACAAAAGGCACAACGCCGACTTAAGTACAAGAAGACTGACTCTTCTTACTGACTATCTTTGAACATTTCCTGTTATACCAGTTTTAGATTCCGATGCTTCACTATATGTTTACTGTATCCCTTGGACCTTCTTATTGACGATTAAACACAGAAATTGCTTCGGAATTAAATACAAAAGACACAATGCCGACTTAAGTACAAGAAGACTGACTCTTCTTACTGACAATGCTTTGAACATTTCCTGTGAGACCAGTTTTAGATTCCGATGTTTCACTATATGTTTACTGTATCCCTTGGACCTTCTTATTGACGATGAAAAACAGAAATTGCATCAGAATTAAATACAAAAGGCACAAAGCTGACTTAAGTACAAGAAGACTGACTCTTCCTACTGACTATGATTTCAACATTTCCTGTGAGTCCAGTATTAGATTCCGATGCTTCACAATATGTTTACTGTATCCCTTGGACCTTCTTATTGACGATGAAAAACAGAAATTGCATCGGAATTAAATAGAAAAGGCACAATGCGGACTTAAGTACAAGAAAACTGACTCTTCTTACTGTGTATGTTTTGAACTATCCTATGACACTAGTTATAGATTCCGATGCTTCACTTCAGGTATACTATATCTCTCTGACCTTCTTATTGACGATGAAACTCGCAAATTGCATCGGAATTAAATACAAAAAGCACAATGCCGACTCAAGTACATGAAGACTGGCTCTACTTACTGTCTATGTTTTGAAACTTTCCTGTGAGACCGGTTTTAGATTCCGATGCTTCACTTCAGGTTTACTGTATGCCCTTGGACCTTCTTGTTGACGACGAAACACAGAAATTGCATCAGATTAAATAGAAAAGGCACAATGCCGACCTAAGTACAAGAAAACTGACTCTTCTTACTGTCTATGTTTTGAACCATTCCTGTGACACTAGTTACACATTCCAATGCATCACTTCAAGTTTACTGTATCCCTCTGACCTTCTTATTGACGATGAAACACAGATATTGCAGCGCAATTAAATACAAAAAGCAAAATGCCGACTTAAGTAGAAGAAAATTGACTCTTCTTACTGTCTTTGTTTTGAACCATTCCTATGACACTAGTTATAGATTTCGATGCGTCACTTCAGGTATACTATATCTCTCTGACCTTCTTATTGACGATGAAACTCGCAAATTGCATCGGAATTAAATACAAAAAGCACAATGCCGACTCAAGTACAAGAAGACTGACTCTTCTTTCTGTCTATGTTTTGAACTATTCCTGTGACACTAGTTATAGATTCCGATGCTTCACTTCTGGTTTACTGTATCCCTCTGACCATCTTATTGACGATGAAACACAGAAATTGCATCGGAATTAAATACAAAAGGCACAATGCCGAATCAAGAACAAGATGACTGGATCTTCCTACTGTCTATGTTTTGAACTATGCCTGTGACACTAGTTATAGATTCCGATACTTCACTTCAGGTTTACTGTATCCCTCTGACCGTCTTATTGACGATGAAACACAGAAATTGCATCGGAATTAAATATATAGCCACAATGCCGACTCAAGTACAAGAAGACTGCCTCTTCTTACTGTCTATGTTTTGAACTATTCCTGTTACACTAGTTATAGACTCCAATGCTTCACTTCAGGTTTACTGTATCCCTCTGACCTTCTTATTGACGATGAAACACAGAAATTGTATCAGAATTAAATAGAAAAGGAACAATGCCGACTTAAGTACAAGAAAACTGACTCTTCTTACTGTCTATGTTTTGAAGCATTCCCGTGACACTAGTTATAGATTCCGATTCTTCTCTTCAGGTTTACTGTATCCCTCTGACCTTCTTATTGATGATAAAACACAGAAATTGCATCGGAATTAAATACAAAAGCACAATGCCAACTTAAGTGCAAGAGAACTGACTCTTCCTACTGTCTATGTTTTGAACCATTCCTGTGACACTAGTTATAGATTCAGATGCTTCACTTAGGGTTTACTGTATCTCACTGACCTTCTTATTGACGATGAAACACAGAAATTGCATCGGAATTAATTACAAAAGGCACAATGTCCACTCAAGTACAAGAAGACTGGCTCTTCTTACTGTCTATGCTTTGAACCATTCCTGTGACACTAGTTATAGATTCCGATGCTTCACTTCTGGTTTACTGTATCCCTCTGACCTTCTTATTGACGATGAAACAGAGAAATTGCATCGGAATTAATTACAAAAGGCACAATGCCGACTTAAGTACAAGAAATCTGACTCCTCTTACTGTCTATGTTTTGAACCATTCCTGTGACACTAGTTACACATTCCGATGCTTCACTTCAGATTTACTGTTTCCCTCTGACCTTCTTATTGACAATGAAACACAGAAAATGCAGCGGAAATAAATACAAAAAGCAAAATACCGACTTAAGTAGAAGAAAATTGACTCTTCTTATTGTCTTTGTTTTGAACCATTCCTGTGACACTAGTTATAGATTTCGATGTTTCACTTCAGGTTTACTGTATCCCTCTGACTTTCTTATTGACGATGAAACACAAAAATTGCGTCGGAATTAAATACAAAAGGCACAATGCCGACTTAAGTACAAGAAATCTGACTCCTCTTACTGTCTATGTTTTGAACCATTCCTGTGACACTAGTTATCGATTCCGATGCTTCACTTCAGGTTTACTGTTTCGCTCTGACCTTCTTATTGATGATGAAACACAGAAATTGCATCGGAATTAGATACAAGAGGCACAATGCCGATTTAAGTACAAGAAAACTGACGCTTCCTACTTTCTATGTTTTGAACCATTCCATTGACACTAGTTATAGATTCCGATGCTTCACTTCAGGTTTACTGTATCCCTCTGACCTTCTTACTGACGATGAAACACAGAAATTGCATCGGAATTAAATACAAAAGGCACAACGCCGACTTAAGTACTAGAAATCTGACTCTTCTTACTGTCTATGTTTTGAACCGATCCTGTGACACTAGTTATCGATTCCGATGCTTCACTTCAGGTTTACTGTATCGCTCTGACATTCTTATTGACGATGAAACACAGAAATTGCATCGGAAGTAAATACAAAAGTCACAATGCCGAATTAAGTACAAGAAAACTGACTCTTCTTACTGTCTACGTTTTGAACCATTCCATTGACACTAGTTATAGATTCCGATGCTTCACTTCAGGTTTACTGTATCCCTCTGACCTTCTTATTGACGATGAGACACAGAAAATGCATCGGAATTAAATACAAAAGGCACAATGCCGACTTAAGTTCAAGAAGACTGAATCTTCATACTGTCTATGTTTTGAACTATTCCTGTGACACTAGTCATAGATTCCGATGCTTCACTTCAGGTTTATTGTATCCCTCTGACCTTCTTATTGACGATGAAACACAGAAATTGCATCGGAATTAAATGCAAAAGGCACAATGCCGAATCAAGTTCAAGAAGACTGGCTCTTCCTACTGTCTATGTTTTGAACCATGCCTGAGACACTAGTTATAGATTCCGATGCTTCACTTCAGGTTTACTGTCTGCCTCTGACCGTCTTATTGACGATGAAACACAGAAATTGCATCGGAATTGAATACATAGGCACAATGCTGACTCAAGTACAAGAAGACTGGCTCTTCTTACTGACTATGTTTTGAAGCATTCCTGTGACACTAGTTATAGACTCCGATGCTTCACTTCAGGTTTACTGTATCCCTCTGACCTTCTTATTGACGATGAAACACAGAAATTGCATCAGAATTAAATAGAAAAGGCACAATGCCGACTTAAGTACAAGAAAACTGACTCTTCTTACTGTGTATGATTTGAAACCATCCTGTGACACTAGTTATAGATTCCGATGCTTCACTTCGGGTTCACTGTATCCCACTGACCTTCTTAATGACGATAAAACACAGAAATTGCATCGGAATTAAATACAAAAGGCACAATGCCGACTCAAGTAAAAGAAGACTGGCTCTTCTTACTGTCTATGATTTGAACCATTCCTGTGACACTTGTTATAGATTCCGATGCTTCACTTCAGGTTTTCTGTATCCCTCCGACCTTCCTATTGAGGATGAAACACAGAAACTCCATCGGAATTAAATTGAAAAGGCACAATGCCAACATAAGTACAAGAAAACTGACTCTTCTTACTCTCTATGTTTTGAACCATTCCTGTGACACTAGTAATAGAACCCGATGCTTCACTTCAGGTTTACTGTATCCCACTGACCTTCTTATTGACGATGAAACACAGAAATTGCATCGGAATTAAATACAAAAGGCACAATGCCAACTCAAGTACAAGAAGACTGGCTCTTCTTACTGTCTATGTTTTGAGCCATTCCTGTGACACTAGTTATAGATTCCGATGCTTCACTTCAGGTTTACTGTATCCCTCTGACCTTCTTATTGACGATGAAACACAGATATTGCATCGGAATTAAATTGAAAAGGCAGAATGCCGATTAAGTACATGAAAACTGATTCTTCTTACTATCTATGTTTTGAACCATTCCTGTGACACTAGTTATAGATTTCGATGCTTCACTTCAGGTTTACACTATCTCTCTGACCTTCTTATTGACGATGAAACACAGAAATTGCATCGGAATTAAATACAAAAGGCACAACGCCGACTTAAGTACAAGATATCTGACTCTTCTAACTGTCTATGTTTTGAACCAATCCTGTGACACTAGTTATCGATTCCGATGCTTCACTTAAGGTTTACTGTATCGCTCTGACCTTCTTATTGACGATGAAACACAGAAATTGCATCGGAATTAAATGCAAAAGGCACAATGCCGAATCAAGTTCAAGAAGACTGGCTCTTCCTACTGTCTATGTTTTGAACCATGCCTGAGACACTAGTTATAGATTCCGATGCTTCACTTCAGATTTACTGTCTCCCTCTGACCGTCTTATTGACGATGAAACACAGAAATTGCATCGGAATTAAATACATAGGCACAATGCCGACTCAAGTACAAGAAGACTGGCTCTTCTTACTGTCTATGTTTTGAACTATTCCAGTGACACTAGTCATAGATTCCGATGCTTCACTTCAGGTTTATTGCATCCCTCTGACCTTCTTGTTGACGATGAAACACAGAAATTGCATCGGAATTAAATGCAAAAGGCACAATGCCGAATCAAGGACAAGAAGACTGGCTCTTCCTACCGTCTATGTTTTGAACCATGCCTGTGACACTAGTTACAGATTCCGATGCTTCACTTCAGGTTTACTGTATCCCTCTGACCGTCTTATTGACGATGAAACACAAAAATTGCATCGGAATTAAATACAAAAGGCACAATGCCGACTCAAGTACAAGAAGACTGGCTCTTCTTACTGACTATGTTTTGAACCATTCCTGTGACACTAGTTATAGACTCCGATGCTTCACTTCAGGTTTACTGTATCCCTCTGACCTTCTTATTGACGATGAAACACAGAAATTGCATCAGAATTAAACAGAAAAGGCACAATGCCGACTTAAGTACAAGAAAACTGACTCTTCTTACTGTCTATGTTTTGAATCATTCCCGTGACACTAGTTATAGATTCCGATGCTTCACTTCAGGTTTACTGTATCCCTCTGACCTTCTTATTGACGATGAAACACAGAAATTGCATCAGAATTAAACAGAAAAGGCACAATGCCGACTTAAGTACAAGAAAACTGACTCTTCTTACTGTCTATGTTTTGAATCATTCCCGTGACACTAGTTATAGATTCCGATGCTTCACTTCAGGTTTACTGTATCCCTCTGACCTTCTTATTGACGATGAAACACAGAAATTGCTTCGTAATTAAATACAAAAGGCACAATGGCGACTCAAGTACAAGAAGACTGCCTCTTCTTACTGTCTATGTTTTGACCCATTCCCGTGACACTAGTTATAGATTCCGATGCTTCACTTCGGGTTTACAGTATCCCACTGACCGTCTTATTGACGATGAAACACAGAAATTGCTTCGTAATTAAATACAAAAGGCACAATGCCGACTCAAGTGCAAGAAGACTGGCTCTTCTTACTGTCTATGTTTTGAACCATTCCTGTGACACTAGTTATAGATTCCGATGCTTCACTTCAGGTTTACTGTATCCCTCTGACCTTCTTATTGACGATGAAACACAGAAATTCCATCGGAATTAAATACAAAAGGGAAAATGCTGATTTAAATACAAGAAAACTGACTCTTCTTACTGTCTATGTGTTGAATTATTCATGTGACACTAGTTATAGATTCCGATGCTTCACTTTAGGTTTACTGTATCCCTCTCACCTTCTTATTGAGGATGAAACACAGAAATTGCATCGGAATTAAATACAAAAGGCAGAATGCCGACTTAGGTACAAGAAAACTGACTCTTCTTACTGTCTATGTTTTGAACCATTCCTGTGACACTACTTATAGAATCGGATCGTTCACTTCCGGTTTACTGTATCGCTCTGACCTTCGTATTGACGATGAAACACATAAATGGCATCGGAATTAAATACAAAAGGCACAATGCCGACTTAAGAACAAGAAAACTGACTCTTCTTGCTGTCTATGTTTTGAAACATTCCTGTGAGACCGGTTTTAGATTCCGATTCTTCACTTCAGGTTTAGTGGATCCCTCTGACCTTCTTGTTGACGATTAAACACAGAAATTGCATCGGAATTAAATACAAAAGGCACAATTCCGACTTAAGAACAAGAAAACTGACTCTTCTTACTGTCTATGTTTTGAACCATTCCTGTGACACTAGTTATAGATTCCGACGCTTCACTTCAGGTTTACTGAATACCTCTGACCTTCTTTTTGACGATGAAACAAAGAAATTGTATCGGAATTAAATACAAAAGGCGCAATGCCGACTTAAGTACAAGAATAGTGACTCTTCTTACTGTCTATGTTTTGAACCATTCCTGTGACACTAGTTATAGATTCCGATGCTTCACTTCCGGTTTACTGTATCCCTCTTAACTTCTTATTGAAGATGAAACACAGAAATTGCATCGGAATAAAATACAAAAGGCACAATGCCGACTTAAGTACAAGAAAACTGACTCTTCTTACTGTCTACGTTTTGAACCATTCCTGTGACACTAGTTATAGATTCCGATGCTTCACTTCAGGTTTACTGTATCCCTCTGACCTCTTATTGACGATGAAACACATGACTTGCATCGGAATTAAATACAAAAGGCACAATGCCGACTTAAGTACAAGAAATCTGACTCTTCTTACTGTCTATGTTTTGAATCATTCCTGTGGCACTAGTTATAGATTCCGATGCTTCACTTCTGGTTTACTGTATGCCTCTGACCTTCTTATTGACGATGAAACACAGAATTTGCATTAGAATTAAATACAAATGGCACAATGCCGACTTAAGTACAAGAAAACTGACTCTTCTTACTGTCTATGTTTTGAATTATTCATGTGACATTAGTTATAGATTCCGATGCTTCACTTTAGGTTTACTGTATCCCTCTCACCTTCTTATTGGCGATGAAACACAGAAATTGCATCGGAATTAAATACAAATGGCAGAATGCCGACTTAAGTACAAGAAAACTGACTCTTCTTACTGTCTATGTTTTGAACCATTCCTGTGACACTAGTTATAGAATCCGATGCTTCACTTCCGGTTTACTGTATCCCTCTGACCTTCGTATTGACGATGAAACACAGAAATGGCATCAGAATTAAATACAAAAGGCACAATCCTGACTTAAGTACAAGAAAACTGACTACTCTTACTGTCTATGATTTGAACTATTCCTGTGACACTAGTTATAGATTCCGATGGTTCACTTCAGGTTTACTGTATCCCTCTGACCTTCGTATTGACGATGAAACACAGAAATTGCATCGGAATTATATACAAAAGGCACAATGCCGACTTAAGTACAAGAAGACTGACTCTTCTTACTGACAATGCTTTGAACATTTCCTGTGAGACCAGTTTTAGATTCCGATGTTTCACTATATGTTTACTGTATCCCTTGGACCTTCTTATTGACGATGAAACACAGAAATTGCATCAGAATTAAATACAAAAGGCACAAAGCTGACTTAAGTACAAGAAGACTGACTCTTCCTACTGACTATGATTTCAACATTTCCTGTGAGTCCAGTATTAGATTCCGATGCTTCACTATATGTTTACTGTATCCCTTGGACCTTCTTATTGACGATGAAAAACAGAAATTGCATCGGAATTAAATACATAGGCACAATGCCGACTCAAGTACAAGAAGACTGGCTCTTCTTACTGACTATGTTTTGAACCATTCCTGTGACACTAGTTATAGACTCCGATGCTTCACTTCAGGTTTACTGTATCCCTCTGACCTTCTTTTTGACGATGAAACACAGAAATTGCATCAGAATTAAATAGAAAAGGCACAATGCCGACTTAAGTACAAGAAAACTGACTCTTCTTACTGTCTATGTTTTGAATCATTCCCGTGACACTAGTTATAGATTCCGATGCTTCACTTCAGGTTTACTGTATCCCTCTGACCTTCTTATTGACGATGAAACACAGAAATTGCATCGGCGTTAAATACAAAAGCACAATGCCGACATAAGTGCAACAGAACTGACTCTTCCTACTGTCTATGATTTGAACCATTCCTGTGACACTAGTTATAGATTCCGATGCTTCACTTCGGGTTTACTGTATCCCACTGACCGTCTTATTGACGAAGAAACACAGAAATTGCTTCGTAATTAAATACAAAAGGCACAATGCCGACTCAAGTACAAGAAGACTGCCTCTTCTTACTGTCTATGTTTTGACCCATCCCCGTGACACTAGTTATAGATTCCGATGCTTCACTTCGGGTTTACAGTATCCCACTGACCGTCTTATTGACGAAGAAACACAGAAATTGCTTCGTAATTAAATACAAAAGGCACAATGCCGACTCAAGTGCAAGAAGACTGGCTCTTCTTACTGTCTATGTTTTGAACCATTCCTGTGACACTAGTTATAGATTCCGATGATTCACTTCAGGTTTACTGTATCCCTCTGACCTTCTTATTGACGATGAAACACAGAAATTGCATCGGAATTAAATACAAAAGGGAAAATGCTGATTTAAATACAAGAAAACTGACTCTTCTTACTGTCTATGTTTTGAATTATTCATGTGACACTAGTTATAGATTCCGATGGTTCACTTTAGGATTACTGTATCCCTCTCACCTTCTTATTGCGGATGAAACACAGAAATTGCATCGGAATTAAATACAAAAGGCAGAATGCCGACTTAAGTACAAGAAAACTGACTCTTCTTACTGTCTATGTTTTGAACCGTTCCTGTGACACTAGTTATAGAATCGGATCCTTCACTTCCGGTTTACTGTATCGCTCTGACCTTCGTATTGACGATGAAACACAGAAATGGCATCGGAATTAAATACAAAAGGCACAATGCCGAATTAAGAACAAGAAAACTGACTCTTCTTACTGTCTATGTTTTGAAACTTTCCTGTGAGACCGGTTTTAGATTCCGATTCTTCACTTCAGGTTTAGTGTATCCCTCTGACCTTCTTGTTGACGATGAAACACAGAAATTGCATCGGAATTAAATACAAAGGGCACAATGCCGACTTAAGAACAAGAAAACTGACTCTTCTTACTGTCTATGATTTGAACCATTCCTGTGACACTAGTTATGGATTCCGACGCTTCACTTCAGGTTTACTGAATACCTCTGACCTTCTTATTGACGATGAAACAAAGAAATTGTATCGGAATTAAATACAAAAGGCGCAATGCCGACTTAAGTACAAGAATAGTGACTCTTCTTACTGTCTATGTTTTGAACCATTCCTGTGACACTAGTTATAGATTCCGATGCTTCACTTCCGGTTTACAGTATCCCTCTTACCTTCTTATTGACGATGAAACACAGAAGTTGCATCGGAATAAAATACAAAAGGCACAATGCCGACTTAAGTACAAGAAAACTGACTCTTCTTACTGTCTACGTTTTGATCCATTCCTGTGACACTAGTTATAGATTCCGATGCTTCACTTCAGGTTTACTGTATCCCTCTGACCTCTTATTGACGATGAAACACAGAATTTGCATCAGAATTAAATACAAAAGGCACAATGCCGACTTAAGTACAAGAAAACACTCTTCTTACTGTCTATGTTTTGAATTATTCATGTGACATTAGTTATAGATTCCGATTCTTCACTTTAGGTTTAATGTATCCCTCTCACCTTCTTATTGGCGATGAAACACAGAAATTGCAACGGAATTAAATACAAAAGGCAGAATGCCGACTTAAGTAAAAGAAAACTGACTCTTCATACTGTCTATGTTTTGAACCATTCCTGTGACACTAGTTATAGAATCCGATGCTTCACTTCCGGTTTACTGTATCCCTCTGACCTTCGTATTGGCGATGAAACACAGAAATTGCATCGGAATTACATACAAAAGGCACAACGCCGACTTAAGTACAAGAAGACTGACTCTTCTTACTGACTATCTTTGAAGATTTCCTGTTATACCAGTCTTAGATTCCGATACTTCACTATATGTTTACTGTATCCCTTGGACCTTCTTATTGACGATTAAACACAGAAATTGCATCGGAATTAAATACAAAAGGCACAATGCCGACTTAAGTACAAGAACACTGACTCTTCCTACTGACTATGATTTCAACATTTCCTGTGAGTCCAGTATTAGATTCCGATGCTTCACTATATGTTTACTGTATCCCTTGGACCTTCTTATTGACGATGAAAAACAGAAATTGCATCGGAATTAAATAGAAAAGGCACAATGCGGACTTAAGTAGAAGAAAACTGACTCTTCTTACTGTGTATGTTTTGAACTATCCTGTGACACTAGTTATAGATTCCGATGCTTCACTTCAGGTATACTATATCTCTCTGACCTTCTTATTGACGATGAAACTCAGAAATAGCATCGGAATTAAATACAAAAGGCACAATGCCGACTCAAGTACAAGAAGACTGGCTCTACTTACTGTCTATGTTTTGAAACTTTCCTGTGAGACCGGTTTTAGATTCCGATGCTTCACTTCAGGTTTACTGTATTTCCTTGGATCTTCTTGTTGACGACGAAACACAGAAATTGCATCAGATTAAATAGAAAAGGCACAATGCCGACTTAAGTACAAGAAAACTGACTCTTCTTACTGTCTATGTTTTGAACCAATCCTGTGACACTAGTTACACATTCCGATGCATCACTTCAAGTTTACTGTATCCCTCTGACCTTCTTATTGACGATGAAACACAGAAATTGCAGCGCAATTAAATACAAAAAGCAAAATGACGACTTAAGTAGAAGAAAATTGACTCTTCTTACTGTCTTTGTTTTGAACCATTCCTGTGACACTAGTTATAGATTTCGATGCGTCACTTCAGGTTTACTGTATCCCTCTGACCTTCTTATTGACGTTGAAACACAGAAATTGCATCGGAATTAAATACAAAAGGCACAATGCGGACTTAAGTACAAGAAATCTGACTCTTCTTACTATCTATGTTTTGAACCATACCTGTGACACTAGTTATCGATTCCGATGCTTCACTTCAGGTTTACTGTATCGCTCTGATCTTCTTATTGACGATGAAACACAGAAATTGCATCGGAATGATATACAAAAGGCACAATGCCGCTTTAAGTACAAGAAAACTGACTCTTCTTACTGTCTATGTTTTGAACCATTCCTGTGACACTAGTTATAGATTCCAATGCTTCACTTCAGGTTACTGTATCCCTCTGACCTTCTTATTGACGATGAAACACAGAAATTGCATCGGAATTAAATACAAAAGGCACAATGCCGACTTAAGTACAAGAAGACTGACTCTTCTTACTGTCAATGTATTGAACTATTCCTGTGACACTAGTTATAGATTCCGATGCTTCACTTCTGGTTTACTGTATCCCTCTGACCTTCTTATTGACGATGAAACACAGAAATTGCTTCGGAATTAAATACAAAAGTCACTAAGCCGAATCAAGGACAAGATGACTGGCTCTTCCTACTGTCTATGTTTTGAACCATGCCTGTGACACTAGTTATAGATTCCGATACTTCACTTCAGGTTTACTGTATCCCTCTGACTGTCTTATTGACGATGAAACACAGAAATTGCATCGGAATTAAATATATAGGCACAACGACGACACAAGTACAAGAAGACTGCCTCTTCTTACTGTCTATGTTTTGACCCATTCCCGTGACACCAGTTATAGATTCCGATGCTTCACTTCAGGTTTACAGTATCCCACTGACCGTCTTATTGACGATGAAACACAGAAATTGCTTCGTAATTAAATACAAAAGGCACAATGCCGACTCAAGTACAAGAAGACTGGCTCTTCTTACTGTCTATGCTTTGAACCATTCCTGTGACACTAGTTATAGATTCCGATGCTTCACTTCAGGTTTACTGTATCCCTCTGACCTTCTTATTGACGATGAAACACAGAAATTGCATCGGAATTAAATGCAAAAGGCACAATGCCGAATCAAGTTCAAGAAGACTGGCTCTTCCTACTGTCTATGTTTTGAACCATGCCTGAGACACTAGTTATAGATTCCGATGCTTCACTTCAGGTTTACTGTCTCCCTCTGACCGTCTTATTGACGATGAAACACAGAAATTGCATCGGAATTAAATACATAGGCACAATGCCGACTTAAGTACAAGAAGACTGGCTCTTCATACTGTCTATGTTTTGAACTATTCCAGTGACACTAGTCATTGATTCCGATGCTTCACTTCAGGTTTATTGTATCCCTCTGACCTTCTTATTGACGATGAAACACAGAAATTGCATCGGAATTAAATGCAAAAGGCACAATGCCGAATCAAGGACAAGAAGACTGGCACTTCCTACTGTCTATGATTTGAACCATGCCTGTGACACTAGTTACAGATTCCGATGCTTCACTTCAGGTTTACTGTATCCCGCTCACCGTCTTATTGACGATGAAACACAAAAATTGCATCGGAATTAAATACAAAAGGCACAATGCCGACTCAAGTACAAGAAGACTGGCTCTTCTTACTGACTATGTTTTGAACCATTCCTGTGACACTAGTTATAGACTCCGATGCTTCACTTCAGGTTTACTGTATCCCTCTGACCTTCTTATTGACGATGAAACACAGAAATTGCATCAGAATTAAATAGAAAAGGCACAATGCCGACTTAAGTACAAGATAACTGACTCTTCTTACTGTCTATGTTTTGAATCATTCCCGTGACACTAGTTATAGATACCGATGCTTCACTTCAGGTTTACTGTATCCCTCTGACCTTCTTATTGACGATGAAACACAGAAATTGCATCGGTGTTAAATACAAAAGCACAATGCCGACATAAGTGCAACAGAACTGACTCTTCCTACTGTCTATGATTTGAACCATTCCTGTGACACTAGTTATAGATTCCGATGCTTCACTTCGAGTTTACTGTATCCCACTGACCTTCTTATTGACGATGAAACACAGAAATTGCTTCGTAATTAAATACAAAAGGCACAATGCCGACTCAAGTACAAGAAGACTGCCTCTTCTTACTGTCTATGTTTTGAACCATTCCCGTGACACTAGTTATAGATTCCGATGCTTTACTTCGGGTTTACAGTATCCCACTGACCGTCTTATTGACGATGAAACACAGAAATTGCTTCGTAATTAAATACAAAAGGCACAATGCCGACTCAAGTACAAGAAGACTGGCTCTTCTTACTGTCTATGATTTGAACCATTCCTGTGACACTAGTTATAGATTCCGATGATTCACTTCAGGTTCACTGTATCCCTCGGACCTTCTTATTGACGATGAAACACAGAAATTGCATCGGAATTAAATAGAAAAGGCACAATGCCGATTAAGTACATGAAAACTGTTTCTTCTTACAATCTATGTTTTGAACCATTCCTGTTTCACTAGTTATAGATTCCGATGCTTCACTTCAGGTTTACTGTATCCCTCTGACCTTCTTATTGACGATGAAACACAGAAATGGCATCGGAATTAAATACAAAATGGAAAATGCTGATTTAAATACAAGAAAACTGACTCTTCTTACTGTCTATGTTTTGAATTATTCATGTGACACTAGTTATAGATTCCGATGTTTCACTTTCGGTTTACTGTATCCCTCCCACCTTCTTATTGAGGATGAAACACAGAAATTGCATCGGAATTAAATACAAAATTCAGAATGCCGACTTAAGTACAAGAAAACTTACTCTTCTTACTGTCTATGTTTTGAACCATTCCTGTGACACTAGTTATAGAATCGGATCCTTCACTTCCGGTTTACTGTATCCCTCTGACCTTCGTATTGACGATGAAACACAGAAATGGCATCGGAATTAAATACAAAAGGCACAATGCCGACTTAAGTACAAGAAAACTGACTCTTCTTACTGTCTATGTTTTGAAACTTTCCTGTGAGACCGGTTTTAGATTCCGATTCTTCACTTCAGGTTTAGTGTATCCCTCTGACCTTCTTGTTGACGATGAAACACAGAAATTGCATCGGAATAAAATACAAAAGGCACAATGCCGACTTAAGAACAAGAAAACTGACTCTTTTTACTGTCTATGTTTTGAACCATTGCTGTGACACTAGTTATAGATTCCGATGCTTCACTTCTGATTTACTGTATGCCTCTGACCTTCTTATTGACGATGAAACACAGAAATGGCATCGGAATTAAATACAAAAGCACAATCCCGACTTAAGTACAAGAAAACTGACTTCTCTTACTGTCTATGATTTGAACTATTCCTGTGACACTAGTTATAGATTCCGATGGTTCACTTCAGGTTTACTGTATCCCTCTGACCTTCGTATTGACGATGAAACACAGAAATGGCATCGGAATTAAATACAAAAGGCACAACGCCGACTTAAGTACAAGAAGACTGACTCTTCTTACTGACTATCTTTGAACATTTCCTGTTATACCAGTTTTAGATTCCGATGCTTCACTATATGTTTACTGTATCCCTTGGACCTTCTTATTGACGATTAAACACAGAAATTGCATCGGAATTAAATACAAAAGGCACAATGCCGACTTAAGTACAAGAAGACTGACTCTTCTTACTGACAATGCTTTGAACATTTCCTGTGAGACCAGTTTTAGATTCCGATGTTTCACTATATGTTTACTGTATCCCTTGGACCTTCTTATTGACGATGAAACACAGAAATTGCATCAGAATTAAATACAAAGGCACAAAGCTGACTTAAGTACAAGAAGACTGACTCTTCCTACTGACTATGATTTCAACATTTCCTGTGAGTCCAGTATTAGATTCCGATGCTTCACTATATGTTTACTGTATCCCTTGGACCTTCTTATTGACGATGAAAAACAGAAATTGCATCGGAATTAAATAGAAAAGGCACAATGCGGACTTAAGTGCAAGAAAACTGACTCTTCTTACTGTGTATGTTTTGAACTATCCTGTGACACTAGTTATAGATTCCGATGCTTCACTTCAGGTATACTATATCTATCTGACCTTCTTATTGACGATGAAACTCAGAAATTGCATCGGAATTAAATACAAAAGGCACAATGCCGACTCAAGTACAAGAAGACTGGCTCTACTTACTGTCTATGTTTTGAAACTTTCCTGTGAGACCGGTTTTAGATTCCGATGCTTCACTTCAGGTTTACTGTATCCCCTTGGATCTTCTTGTTGATGACGAAACACAGAAATTGCATCAGATTAAATAGAAAAGGCACAATGCCGACTTAAGTACAAGAAAACTGACTCTTCTTACTGTCTATGTTTTGAACCATTCCTGTGACACTAGTTACACATTCCGATGCATCACTTCAAGTTTACTGTATCCCTCTGACCTTCTTATTGACGATGAAACACATAAATTGCAGCGCAATTAAATACAAAAAGCAAAATGCCGACTTAAGTAGAAGAAAATTGACTCTTCTTACTGTCTTTGTTTTGAACCATTCCTGTGAAACTAGTTATAGATTTCGAAGCGTCACTTCAGGTTTACTGTATCCCTCTGACCTTCTTATTGACGATGAAACACAGAAATTGCATCGGAATTAAATACAAAAGGCACAATGCGGACTTAAGTACAAGAAATCTGACTCTTCTTACTGTCTATGTTTTGAACCATACCTGTGACACTAGTTATCGATTCCGATGCTTCACTTCAGGTTTACTGTATCGCTCTGATCTTCTTATTGACGATGAAACACAGAAATTGCATCGGAATGACATACAAAAGGCACAATGCCGACTTAAGTACAAGAAAACTGACTCTTCTTACTGTCTATGTTTTGAACCATTCCTGTGACACTAGTCATAGATTCCGATGCTTCACTTCAGGTTACTGTATCCCTCTGACCTTCTTATTGACGATGAAACACAGAAATTGCATCGGAATTAAATACAAAAGGCACAATGACGACTTAAGTACAAGAAGACTGACTCTTCTTACTGTCTATGTTTGTAACTATTCCTGTGACACTAGTTATAGATTCCGATGCTTCACTTCAGGTTTACTGTATCCCTCTGACCTTCTTATTGACGATGAAACACAGAAATTGCTTCGGAATTAAATACAAAAGGCACAATGCCGAATCAAGAACAAGATGACTGCCTTTTCCTACTGTCTATGTTTTGAACCATGCCTGTGACACTAGTTATAGATTCCGATACTTCACTTCAGGTTTACTGTATTCCTCTGACCGTCTTATTGACGATGAAACACAGAAATTGCATGGGAATTAAATATATAGGCACAATGCCGACTCAAGTACAAGAAGACTGCTTCTTCTTACTGTCTATGTTTTGAACTATTCCTGTTACACTAGTTATAGACTCCGATGCTTCACTTCAGGTTTACTGTATCCCTCTGACCTTCTTATTGACGATGAACCACAGAAATTGCTTCGGAATTAAATACAAAAGGCACAATGCCGAATCAAGAACAAGATGCCTGGCTCTTCCTACTGTCTATGTTTTGAACCATGCCTGTGACACTAGTTATAGATTCCGATACTTCACTTCAGGTTTGCTGTATCCCTCTGACCGTCTTATTGACGATGAAACACAGAAATTGCATCGGAATTAAATATATAGGCACAATGCCGACTCAAGTACAAGAAAACTGACTCTTCTTAATGTCTATGTTTTGAAGCATTCCCGTGACACTAGTTATAGATTCCGATGCTTCACTTCAGGTTTACTGTATCCCTCTGACCTTCTTATTGATGATGAAACACAGAAATTGCATCGGAATTAAATACAAAAGCACAATGCCAACTTAAGTGCAAGAGAACTGACTCTTCCTACTGTCTATGTTTTGAACCATTCCTGTGACATTAGTTATAGATTCCGATGCTGCACTTCGGGTTTACTGTATCTCACTGACCTTCTTATTGACGATGAAACACAGAAATTGCATCGGAATTAAATACAAAAGGCACAATGCCGAATCAAGTTCAAGAAGACTGGCTCTTCCTACTGTCTATGTTTTGAACCATGCCTGAGACACTAGTTATAGATTCCGATGCTTCACTTCAGGTTAACTGTCTCCCTCTGACCGTCTTATTGACGATGAAACACAGAAATTGCATCGGAATTAAATACATAGGCACAATGCCGACTCAAGTACAAGAAGACTGGCTCTTCTTACTGTCTATGTTTTGAACTATTCCAGTGACACTAGTCATAGATTGCGATGCTTCACTTCAGGTTTATTGTATCCCTCTGACCTTCTTATTGACGATGAAACACAGAAATTGCATCGGAATTAAATGCAAAAGGCACAATGCCGAATCAAGTACAAGAAGACTGGCTCTTCCTACTGTCTATGTTTTGAACCATGCCAGTGACACTAGTTACAGATTCCGATGCTTCACTTCAGGTTTACTGTATCCCTCTGACCGTCTTATTGACGATGAAACACAAAAATTGCATCGGAATTAAATACAAAAGGCACAATGCCGACTCAAGTACAAGAAGACTGGCTCTTCTTACTGACTATGTTTTGAACCATTCCTGTGACACTAGTTATAGACTCCGATGCTTCACTTCAGGTTTACTGTATCCCTCTGACCTTCTTACTGACGATGAAACACAGAAATTGCATCAGAATGAAATAGAAAAGGCACAATGCCGACTTAAGTACAAGAAAACTGACTCTTCTTACTGTCTATGTTTTGAATCATTCCCGTGACACTAGTTATAGATTCCGATGCTTCACTTCAGGTTTACTGTATCCCTCTGACCTTCTTATCGACGATGAAGCACAGAAATTGCATCGGCATTAAATACAAAAGCACAATGCCGACATAAGTGCAACAGAACTGACTCTTCCTACTGTCTATGATTTGAACCATTCCTGTGACACTAGTTATAGATTCCGATGCTTCACTTCAGGTTTACTGTATCCCACTGACCTTCTTATTGACGATGAAACACAGAAATTGCTTCGTAATTAAATACAAAAGGCACAATGCCGACTCAAGTACAAGAAGACTGCCTCTTCTTACTGTCTATGTTTTGAACCATTCCTGTGACACTTGTTATAGATTCCGATGCTTCACTTCAGGTTTACTGTATCCCTCCGACCTTCCTATTGATGATGAAACACAGAAATTCCATCGGAATTATATAGAAAAGGCACAATGCCAACTTAAGTACAAGAAAACTGACTCTTCTTACTGTCTATGTTTTGACCCATTCCCGTGACACTAGTTATAGATTCCGATGCTTCACTTCGGGTTTACTGTATCCCACTGACCTTCTTATTGACGATGAAACACAGAAATTGCTTCGTAATTAAATACAAAAGGCACAATGCCGACTCAAGTACAAGAAGACTGGCTCTTCTTTCTGTCTATGTTTTGAACCATTCCTGTGACACTAGTTATAGATTCCGATGCTTCACTTCGGGTTCACTGTATCCCACTGACCTTCTTATTGACGATAAAACACAGAAATTGCATCGGAATTAAATACAAAAGGCACAATGCCGACTCAAGTAAAAGAAGATTGGCTCTTCTTACTGTCTATGATTTGAACCATTCCTGTGACACTTGCTACAGATTCCGATGCTTCACTTCAGGTTTACTGTATCCCTCCGACCTTCCTATTGAGGATGAAACACAGAAATTCCATCGGAATTAAATAGAAAAGGCACAATGCCAACTTAAGTACAAGAAAACTGACTCTTCTTACTGTCTTTGTTTTGACCCATTCCTGTGACACTAGTTATAGGTTCCGATGCTTCACTTCAGGTTTACTGTATCCCTCTGACCTTCTTATTGACGATGAAACACAGAAATAGCATCGGAATTAAATACAAAAGCACAATGCCGACTTAAGTACAAGAGAACTGACTCTTCTTACTGTCTATGTTTTGAACCAATCCTGTGACACTAGTAATAGAACCCGATGCTTCACTTCAGGTTTACTGTATCCCACTGACCTTCTTATTGACGATGAAACACAGAAATTGCATCGGAATTAAATACAAAAGGCACAATGCCAACTTAAGTACAAGAAGACTGGCTCTTCTTACTGTCTATGTTTTGAACCATTCCTGTGACACTAGTTATAGATTCCGATGCTTCACTTCAGGTTTACTGTATCCCTCTGACCTTCTTATTGACGATGAAACACAGAAATTGCATCGGAATTAAATAGAAAACGCAGAATGCCGATTAAGTACATGAAAACTGATTCTTCTTACTATCTATGTTTTGAACCATTCCTGTGACACTAGTTATAGATTTCGATGCTTCACTTCAGGTTTACTCTATCCCTCTGAACTTCTTATTGACGATGAAACACAGAAATATCATCGGAATTAAATACAACAGGCACAACGCCGACTTAAGTACAAGATATCTGACTCTTCTAACTGTCTATGTTTTGAACCAATCCTGTGACACTAGTTATCGATTCTGATGCTTCACTTCAGGTTTACTGTATCGCTCTGACCTTCTTATTGACGATGAAACACAGAAATTGCATCGGAGTTAAATGCAAAAGGCACAATGCCGAATCAAGTTCAAGAAGACTGGCTCTTCCTACTGTCTATGTTTTGAACCATGCCTGAGACACTAGTTATAGATTCCGATGCTTCACTTCAGGTTTACTGTCTCCCTCTGACCGTCTTATTGACGATGAAACACAGAAATTGCATCGGAATTAAATACATAGGCACAATGCCGACTCAAGTACAAGAAGACTAGCTCTTCTTACTGTCTATGTTTTGAACTATTCCAGTGACACTAGTCATAGATTGCGATGCTTCACTTCAGGTTTATTGTATTCCTCTGACCTTCTTATTGACGATGAAACACAGAAATTGCATCGGAATTAAATGCAACAGGCACAATGCCGAATCAAGTACAAGAAGACTGGCTCTTCCTACTGTCTATGTTTTGAACCATGCCAGTGACACTAGTTACAGATTCCGATGCTTCACTTCAGGTTTACTGTATCCCTCTGACCGTCTTATTGACGATGAAACACAAAAATTGCATCGGAATTAAATACAAAAGGCACAATGCCGACTCAAGTACAAGAAGACTGGCTCTTCTTACTGACTATGTTTTGAACCATTCCTGTGACACTAGTTATAGACTCCGATGCTTCACTTCAGGTTTACTGTATCCCGCTGACCTCCTTACTGACGATGAAACACTGAAATTGCATCAGAATTAAATAGAAAAGGCACAATGCCGACTTAAGTACAAGAAAACTGACTCTTCTTACTGTCTATGTATTGAATCATTCCCGTGACACTAGTTATAGATTCCGATGCTTCACTTCAGGTTTACTGTATCCCTCTGACCTTCGTATTGACGATGAAACACAGAAATTGCATCGGCATTAAATACAAAAGCACAATGCCGACATAAGTGCAACAGAACTGACTCTTCCTACTGTCTATGATTTGAACCATTCCTGTGACACTAGTTATAGATTCCGATGCTTCACTTCGGGTTTACTGTATCCCACTGACCTTCTTATTGACGATGAAACACAGAAATTGCTTCGTAATTAAATACAAAAGGCACAATGCCGACTCAAGTACAAGAAGACTGGCTCTTCTTACTGTCTATGTTTTGAACCATTCCTGTGACACTAGTTATAGATTCCGATGATTCACTTCAGGTTTACTGTATCCCTCGGACCTTCTTATTGACGATGAATCACAGAAATTGCATCGGAATTAAATAGAAAAGGCACAATGCCGATTAAGTACATGAAATCTGTTTCTTCTTACAATCTATGCTTTGAACCATTCCTGTTACACTAGTTATAGATTCCGATGCTTCACTTCAGGTTTACTGTATCCCTCTGACCTTCTTATTGACGATCAAACACAGAAATTGCATCGGAATTAAATACAAAAGGGAAAATGCTGATTTAAATACAAGAAAACTGACTCTTCTTACTGTCTATGTTTTGAATTATTCATGTGAAACTAGTTATAGATTCCGATGCTTCACTTTAGGTTTACTGTATCCCCCTCACCTTCGTATTGAGGATGAAACACAGAAATTGCATCGGAATTAAAAACAAAAGGCAGAATGCCGACTTAAGTACAAGAAAACAGCCTCTTCTTACTGTCTATGTTTTGAACCATTCCTGTGACACTAGTTATAGATTCCGATGCTTCACTTCCGGTTTACTGTATCCCTGTTACCTTCTTATTGACGATGAAACACAGAAATTGCATCGGAATAAAATACAAAAGGCACAATGCCGACTTAAGTACAAGAAATCTGACTCTTCTTACTGTCTACGTTTTGATCCATTCCTGTGACACTAGTTATAGATTCCGATGCTTCACTTCAGGTTTACTGTATCCCTCTGACCTCTTATTGACGATGAAACACATGACTTGCATCGGAATTAAATACAAAAGGCACAATGCCGACTTAAGTACAAGAAAACTGACTCTTCTTACTGTCTATGTTTTGAACCATTCCTGTGACACTAGTTATAGAATCCGATGCTTCACTTCCGGTTTACTGTATCCCTGTGACCTTCGTATTGACGATGAAACACAGAAATTGCATCAGATTAGATAGAAAAGGCACAATGCCGACTTAAGAACAAGAAAACTGACTCTTCTTACTGTCTATGTTTTGAACCATTCCTGTGACACTAGTTATAGATTCCGATGCTTCACTTCAGGTTACTGTATCCCTCTGACCTTCTTATTGACGATGAAACACAGAAATTCCATCGGAATTAAATACAAAAGGCACAATGCCGACTTAAGTACAAGAAGACTGACTCTTCTTACTGTCTATGTTTTGAACTATTCCTGTCACACTAGTTATAGATTCCGATGCTTCACTTCAAGTTTACTGTATCCCTCTGACCTTCTTATTGACGATGAAACACAGAAATTGCATCGGAATTAATTACAAAAGGCACAATGTCGACTCAAGTACAAGAAGACTGGCTCTTCTTACTGTCTATGCTGTGAACCATTCCTGTGACACTAGTTATAGATTCCGATGCTTCACTTCTGGTTTACTGTATCCCTCTGACCTTCTTATTGACGATGAAACAGAGAAATTGCATCTGAATTAAATACATAGGCACAATGCCGACTCAAGTACAAGAAGACTGGCTCTTCTTACTGTCTATGTTTTGAACCATTCCTGTGACACTTGTTATAAATTTCGATGCTTCACTTCAGGTTTACTGTATCCCTCTGACCTTCCTATTGACGATGAAACACAGAAATTGCATCGGAATTAAATAGAAAAGGCACAACGCCGACTTAAGTACAAGAAAACTGACTCTTCTTACTATCTATGTATTGAACCATTCCTGTGACACTAGTTATAGATTCTGATGCTTCACTTCAGGTTTACTGTATCCCTCTGACCTTCTTATTGACGATGAAACACAGAAATTGCATCGGAATTGAATACAAAAGGCACATTGCCGACTTAAGTAAAAGAAAAGTGACTCTTCTTACTGTCTTTATTTTGAACCATTCATATGACACTAGTTATAGTATCCGATGCTTCACTTCAGGTTTACTGTATCCCTCTGACCTTCTTATTGACGATGAAACACAGAAATTGCATCGGAATTAAGTATAAAAGGCTCAATGCCGACTCAAGAACAGGAAGACTGGCTCTTCTTACTGTCTATGTTTTGAACTTTCCTGTGAGACCGGTTTTAGATTCCGGTGCTTCACTTCAGGTTTCCTGTATCCCTCGGACCTTCTTATTGACGATGAAACACAGAAATTGCATCGGAATTAAATACAAAAGGCACAATGCCGACTTAAGTACAAGAAAACTGACTCCTCTTACTGTCTATGTTTTGAACCATTCCTGTGACACAAGTTATAGATACCGATGCTCCACTTCAGGTTTACTGTATCCCTCTGACCTTCTTATTGACGATGAAACACAGAAATTGCATCGTTATTAAATAAAAAAGGCACAATGCCGACTTAAGTACAAGAAAACTGACTCTTCTTACTGTGTATGCTTTGAACCATTCCTGTGACACTAATTATAGATTCCGATGCTTCACTTCCGGTTTACTGTATCCCTCTGACCTTCTTATTGACGATGAAACACTAAAATTGCATCGGAATTAAATACAAAATGCACAATGCCGACTTATGTACAAGAAAACTGATTCTTCCTACTGTCTATGTTTGAACCATTCCTGTGACACTAGTTATAGATTCCGATGCTTCACTTCAGGTGTACTGTACCCCTCTGACCTCTTATTGAGGATGAAACACAGAAATTGCATCGGAATTAAATACAAAAGGTACAATGCCGACTTAAGTACAAGAAAACTGGCTCTTCTTACTGTCTATGATTATAGCCATTCATGTGACACTAGTTATAGATTCCGATGCTTCACTTCAGGTTTACTGTATCCCTCTGACCTTCTTATTGACGATGAAACACAGAAATTGCATCGGAATTAAAAGGCACAATGCCAACTTAAACAATAAAACTGACTCTTCTTAATGTTTATGTTTTGAACCATACCTGTGACACTACAAATAGATTCCGATGCTTCACTTCAGGTTTACTGTATACCTCTGAAACTCTTATTGACGTTGAAACACAGAAATAGCATCGGAATTAAATACAAAAGCACAATGCCGACTTAAGTACAAGAGAACTGACTCTTCTTACTGTCTATGTTTTGAACCAATCCTGTGACACTAGTAATAGAACCCGATGCTTCGGAATGAAATACAAAAGGCACAATGCTGACTTAAGTACAAGAAAACTGACTCTTCTTACTGTCTACGTTCTGAACCATTCCTGTGACACTAGTTATAGAATCCGATGCTTCACTTCCGGTTTACTGTATCCCTCTGACCTTCGTATTGACGATGAAACACAGAAATGGCATCGGAATTAAATACAAAAGGCACAATGCCGACTTAAGTACAAGAAAACTGACTTTTCTTACTGTCTATGATTTGAACCATTCCTGTGACACTAGTTATAGGTTCCGATGCTTCACTTCAGGTTTACTGTATCCCTCTGACCTTCGTATTGATGATGAAACACAGAAATGGCATCGGAATTAAATACAAAAGGCACAATGCCGACTTAAGTACAAGAAAGCTGACTCTTCTTTCTGTGTATGATTTGAACCATTACTGTGACACTAGTTATGGATTCCGATGCTTCACTTCAGGTTTACTGTATCCCTCTGACCTTCGTATTGACGATGAAACACAGAAATTGCAACGGAATTACATACAAAAGGCACAACGCCGACTTAAGTACAAGAAGACTGACTCTTCTTACTGACTATCTTTGAACATTTCCTGTTATACCAGTTTTAGATTCCGATGCTTCACTATATGTTTACTGTTTCCCTTGGACCTTCTTATTGACGATTAAACACAGAAATTGCATCGGAATTAATTACAAAAGGCACAATGCCGACTTAAGTACAAGAAGACTGACTCTTCCTACTGACTATGATTTCAACATTTCCTGTGAGACCAAATTTAGATTCCGATGCTTCACTATATGTTTACTGTATCCCTTGGACCTTCTTATTGACGATGAAAAACAGAAATTGCATCGGAATTAAATAGAAAAGGCACAATGCGGACTTAAGTACAAGAAAACTGACTCTTCTTGCTGTGTACGTTTTGAACCATCCTGTGACACTAGTTATAGATTCCAATACTTCACTTCAGGAATACTATATCTCTCTGACCTTCTTATTGACGATGAAACTCAGAAATTGCATCGGAATTAAATACAAAAGGCACAATGCCGACTCAAGTACAAGAAGACTGGCTCTACTTACTGTCTATGTTTTGAAACTTTCCTGTGAGACCGGTTTTAGATTCCGATGCTTCACTTCAGGTTTACTGTATCCCCTTGGATCTTCTTGTTGACGACGAAACACAGCAATTGCATCGGATTAAATAGAAAAGGCACAATGCCGACTTAAGTACAAGAAAACTGACTCTTCTTACTGTCTATGATTTGAACCATACCTGTGACACTAGTTACACATTCCGATGCATCACTTCAAGTTTACTGTATCCCTCTGACCTTCTTATTGACGATGAAACACAGAAATTGTAGCGGAATTAAATACAAAAAGCAAAATGCCGACTTAAGTAGAAGAAAATTGACTCTTCTTACTGTCTTTGTTTTGAACCATTCCTGTGACACTAGTTATGGATTTCGATGCGTCACTTCAGGTTTACTGTATCCCTCTGACCTTCTTATTGACTATGAAACACAGAAATTGCATCGGAATTAAATACAAAAGGCACAATGCCGACTTAAGTACAAGAAATCTGACTCTTCTTACTGTCTACGTTTTGAACCATACCTGTGACACTAGTTATCGATTACTATGCTTCACTTCAGGTTTACTGTATCGCTCTGACCTTCTTATTGACGATGAAACACAGAAATTGCATCGGAATTAAATACAAAAGGCACAATGCCGACTTAAGTACAAGAAGACTGAATCTTCTTACTGTCTATGTTTTGAACTATACCTGTGACACTAGTTATAGATTCCGATGCTTCACTTCAGGTTTACTGTATCCCTCTGACCTTCTTATTGTCGATGAAACACAGAAATTGCATCGGAATTAAATACAAAAGGCACAATGCCGAATCAAGTACAAGATGACTGGCTCTTCCTACTGTCTATGCTTTGAACCATGCCTGTGACACTAGTTATAGATTCCGATACTTCACTTCAGGTTTACTGTATCCCTCTGACCGTCTTAATGACGATGAAACACAGAAATTGCATCGGAATTAAATATATAGGTACAATGCCGACTCAAGTACAAGAAGACTGCCTCTTCTTACTGTCTATGTTTTGAACTTTTCTGTGAGACCGGTTTTAGATTCCGATGCATCACTTCAGGTTTCCTGTATCCCTCGGACCTTCTTATTGACGAAGAAACACAGAAATTGGATCGGAATTAAATACAAAAGGCACAATGAAGACTTAAGTACAAGAGAACTGACTCTTCTTACTGTCTATGTTTTGAACTATTCCTGTGACACTAGTTATAGATTCCGATGCTTCACTTCAGGTTTACTGTATCCCTCTGACCTTCTTATTGACGATGAAACACAGAAATTGTATCGGAATTAAATACAAAAGGCGCAATGCCGACTTAAGTACAAGAAAACTGACTTTTCTAACTGTCTATGTTTTGAACCATTCCTGTGACACTAGTTATAGATTCCGATGCTTCACTTCCGGTTTACTGTATCCCTCTGACCTTCTTATTGACGATGAAACACAGAAATTGCATCGGAATTAAATACAAAAGGTACAATGCCGACTTAAGTACAAGAAAACTGGCTCTTCTTACTGTCTATGATTATAACCATTCATGTGACACTAGTTATAGATTCCGATGCTTCACTTCAGGTTTACTGTATCCCTCTGACCTTCTTATTGACGATGAAACACAGAAATTGCATCGGAATAAAATACAAGAGGCACAATGCCGACTTAAGTACAAGAAAACTGACACTTCTTACTTTCTATGTTTTTGAACCATTCCTGTGACAATAGTTGTTGATTCCGATGCTACACTTCAGGTTTACTGTATCCCTCTGACCTTCTTATTGACGATGAAACACAGAAATTGCATCGGAATTAAATACAAAAGGCACAATGCTGACTTAAGTTCAAGAAAACTGACTCTTCTTACTGTCTACGTTTTGAACCATTCCTGTGACACTAGTTATAGAATCCGATGCTTCACTTCAGGTTTACTGTATACCTCTGAACTTCTTATTGACGTTGAAACACAGAAATTGCATCGGAATTAAATACAAAAGGCACAACGCCAACTTAAGTACAAGAAGACTGACTCTTCTTACTGTCTATGCTTTGAACTATTCCTGTGACACTAGTTATAGATTCCGATGCTTCACTTCAGGTTTACTGTATCCCTCTGACCTTCTTATTGACGATGAAACACAGAAATTGCATCGGAATTAAATACAAAAGGCACAATGCCGAATCAAGTACAAGATGACTGGCTCTTCCTACTGTCTATGTTTTGAACCATGCCTGTGACACTAGTTATAGATTCCGATACTTCACTTCAGGTTTACTGTATCCCTCTGACCGTCTTATTGACGATGAAACACAGAAATTGCATCGGAATTAAATATATAGGCACAATGCCGACTCAAGTACAAGAAGACTGCCTCTTCTTACTGTGTATGTTTTGAACTTTTCTGTGAGACCGGTTTTAGATTCCGATGCATCACTTCAGGTTTCCTGTATCCCTCGGACCTTCTTATTGACGAAGAAACACAGAAATTGGATCGGAATTAAATACAAAAGGCACAATGAAGACTTAAGTACAAGAAAACTGACTCTTCGTACTGTCTATGTTTTGAACCATTCCTGTGACACTAGTTATAGATTCCGATGCTTCACTTCAGGTTTACTGTATCCCTCTGACCTTCTTATTGACGATGAAACACAGAAATTGTATCGGAATTAAATACAAAAGGCGCAATGCCGACTTAAGTACAAGAAAACTGACTCTTCTAACTGTCTATGTTTTGAACCATTCCTGTGACACTAGTTATAGTTTCCGATGCTTCACTTCCGGTTTACTGTATCCCTTTGACCTTCTTATTGACGATGAAACACAGAAATTGCATCGGAATTAAATACAAAAGGTAAAAAGCCGACTTAAGTACAAGAAAACTGGCTCTTCTTACTGTCTATGATTATAATCATTCATGTGACACTAGTTATAGATTCCGATGCTTCACTTCAGGTTTACTGTATCCCTCTGACCTTCTTATTGACGATGAAACACAGAAATTGCTTCGGAATAAAATACAAGAGGCACAATGCCGACTTAAGTACAAGAAAACTGACTCTTCTTACTTTCTATGTTTTTGAACCATTCCTGTGACAATAGTTGTTGATTCCGATGCTATACTTCAGGTTTACTGTATCCCTCTGACCTTCTTATTGACGATGAAACACAGAAATTGTATCGGAATTAAATACAAAAGGCACAATGCCAACTTAAGTACAAGAAAACTGACTCTTCTTACTGTCTATGTTTTGAACCATACCTGTGACACTAGATATAGATTCCGATACTTCACTTCAGGTTTACTGTATACCTCTGAACTTCTTATTGACGTTGAAACACAGAAATTGCATCGGAATGAAATACAAAAGGCACAATACTGACTTAAGTACAAGAAAACTGACTCTTCTTACTGTCTATGTTTTGAACCATTCCTGTGACACTAGTTATAGAATCCGATGCTTCACTTCCGGTTTACTGTATCCCTCTGACATTCGTATTGACGATGAAACTCAGAAATGGCATCGGAATTAAATACAATAGGCACAATGCCGACTTAAGTACATGAAAACTGACTCTTCTTAGTGTCTATGATTTGAACCATTCCTGTGACACTAGTTATAGATTCCGATGCTTCACTTCAGGTTTACTGTATCCCTCTGACCCTCGTATTGACGATGAAACACAGAAATGGCATCGGAATTAAATACAAAAGGCACAATGCCGACTTAAGTAGAAGAAAACTGACTCTTCTTTCTTTGTATGATTTGAACCTTTACTGTGACACAAGTTATAGATTCCGATGCTTCACTTCAGGTTTACTGTATCCCTCTGACCTTCGTATTGACGATGAAAGACAGAAATTGCATCGGAATTAAATACAAAAGCCACAATGCCGACATAAGTACAAGAAGACTGACTCTTCTTACTGACAATGCTTTGAACATTTCCTATTATACCAGTTTTAGATTCCGATGCTTCACTATATGTTTACTGTATCCCTTGGACTTTCTTATTGACGATTAAACACAGACATTGCATCAGAATTAAATACAAAAGGCACATAGCTGACTTAAGTACAAGGAGACTGACTCTTCCTACTGACTATGATTTCAACATTTCCTGTGAGACCAGTTTTAGATTCCGATGTTTCACTATATGTTTACTGTATCCCTTGGACCTTCTTATAGACGATGAAACACAGAAATTCCATCGGAATTAAATAGAAAAGGCACAATGCGGACTTAAGTACAAGAAAACTGACTCTTCTTACTGTGTATGTTTTGAACCATTCCTGTGACACTAGTTATAGATTCCGATGCTTCACTTCAGGTATACTATACCTCTCTGACCTTCTTATTGACGATGAAACTCAGAAATTGCATCGGAATTAAATACAAAAGGCACAATGCCGACTCAAGTACAAGAAGACTGGCTCTTCTTACTGTCTATGTTTTGAAACTTTCCTGAGAGACCGGTTTTAGATTCCGATGCTTCACTTCAGGTTTACTCTATCCCCTTGGATCTTCTTGCTGACGACGAAACACAGAAATTGCATCGGATTGAATAGAAAAGGCACAATGCCGACTTAAGTACAAGAAGACTGGCTCTTCTTACTGTATATGTTTTGAACCATTCCTGTGATACTAGTTACACATTCCGATGCATCACTTCAAGTTTACTGTTTCCCTCTGACCTTGTTATTGACGATGAAACACAGAAATTGCAGCGGAATTAAATACAAAATGCTAAATGCCGACTTAAGTAGAAAAAAATTGACTCTTCTTACTGTCTTTGTTTTGAACCGTTCCTGTGACACTAGTTATAGATTTCGATGCGTCACTTCAGGTTTACTGTATCCCTCTGACCTTCTTATTGACGATGAAACACAGAATTTGCATCGGAATTAAAAACAAAAGGCACAATGCCGACTTAAGTGCAAGAAATCAGACTCTTCTTACTCTCTATGTTTTGAACCATTCCTGTGACACTAGTTATCGACTCCGATGCTTCACTTCAGGTTTACTGTATCGCTCTGACCTTCGTATTGACCATGAAACACAGAAATTGCATCGGAATTAAACACAAAAGGCACAATGCCGACTTAAGTACAAGAGAAGTGCCTCTTCTTACTGTCTATGTTTAGAACCATTCCCGCGACACTAGTTATAGATTGCGATGCTTCACTTCAGGTTTACTGTATCCCTCTGACCTTCTTATTGACGATGAAACACAGAATTTGCATCGGAATGAAATACAAAAGGCACAATGCCGACTTAAGTACAAGAAAACTCACTCTTCTTACTGTCTATGCTTTGTCCCACTCGTGTGACACAAGTTATAGATTCCGATGCTTCACTTCAGGTTTACTGTATCCCTTTGAACTTCTTATTGACTATGAAACACAGAAATTGCATCTGAATTAAATACAAAAGCACAATGTCGACTTAAGTACAAGAGAACTGACTCTTCTTACTGTGTATGTTTTGAAACATTCCTGTGACACTAGTTATAGAATCCGATCTTCACTTAAGATTTACGGTATCCCACTGACCTTCTTATTGACGATGAAACACAGAAATTGCATCGGAATTAAATACAAAAGGCACAATGCCAAATCAAGTACAAGAAGACTGGCTGTTCTTACTGTCTATGTTTTGAACCATTCCTGTGTCACTAGTTATAGATTCCGATGCTTCACTTCAGGTTTACTTTATCCCTCTGATCTTCTTATTGACTATGGAACAGAGAAAATGCATCGGAATGAAATAGAAAAGGCACAATGCCGATTAAGTACATGAAAACTGATTCTTCTTACTATCTATGTATTGAACCATTCCTGTGACACTAGTTATAGATTCCGATGCTTCACTTCAGGTTTACTGTATTCCTCTGACCTTCTTATTGACGATGAAACACAGAAATTGCATCGGAATTAAATACAAAAGGCACAATGCCGACTTAAGTATAAGAAAACTGAGTCTTCTTACTGTCTATATTTTGAACCATTCATGTGACACTAGTTATAGATTCCGATGCTTCACTTCAAGTTTACTGTATCCCCCTGACCTTCTTATTGACGATGAAACACAGAAATTGCATCAGAAGTAAATACAAAAGGCACAATGCCGACTCAAGTACAAGAAGACTGGCTCTTCTTACTGTCTATGATTTGAACTTTCCTGTGAGACCGGTTTTAGATTCCGATCCTTCACTTCAGGTTTACTGTATCCCTCGGACCTTCTTATTGACGATGAAACACAGAAATTGCATCGGAATTAAATACAAAAGGCACAATGCTAAATCAAGTACAAGAAGACTGGCTGTTCTTACTGTCTATGTTTTGAACCATTCCTGTGACACTAGTTATAGATTCCGATGCTTCACTTCAGGTTTACTGTATCCCTCTGATCTTCTTATTGACGATGAAACACAGAAATTGCATCGGAATGAAATAGAAAAGGCACAATGCCGATTAAGTACATGAAAACTGCTTCTTCTTACTATCTATGTATTGAACCATTCCTGTGACACTAGTTATAGATTCCGATGCTTCACTTCAGGTTTACTGTATCCCTCTGACCTTCCTATTGACACTGAAACACAGAAATTGCATCGGAATTAAATAGAAAAGGCACAATGCTGACTTAAGTACAAGAAAACTGACTCTTCTTACTGTCTATGTTTGTCCCACTCCCGTGACACTAGTTATAGATTCCGATGCTTCACTTCAGGTTTACTGTATCCCTCTGACCTTCTTATTGACGATGAAACACAGAAATTGCATCTGAATTAAATACAAAAGCTCAATGTCGACTTAAGTACAAGAGAACTGACTCTTCTTACTGTCTATGTTTTGAGACATTCCTGTGACACTAGTTATAGAATCCGATCTTCACTTCAGGTTTACTGTATCCCACTGACCTTCTTATTGACGATGAAACACAGAAATTGCATCGGAATTAAATACAAAAGGCACAATGCCAAATCAAGTACAAGAAGACTGGCTGTTCTTACTGTCTATGTTTTGAACCATTCCTGTGGCACTAGTTATAGATTCCGATGCTTCACTACAGGTTTACTGTATCCCTCTGACCTTCTTATTGACGATGAAACACAGAAATTGCATCTGAATTAAATACAAAAGCACAATGTCGACTTAAGAACAAGAGAACTGACTCTTCTTACTGTCTATGTTTAGAAACATTCCTGTGACACTAGATATAGAATCCGATCTTCACTTCAGGTTTACTGTATCCCTCTGACCTTCTTATTGACGATGAAACACAGAAATTGCATCGGAATTAAATACAAAAGGCACAATGCCGACTTAAGTACAAGAAGACTGACTCTTCTTACTGTCTATGTTTTGATCTATTCCTGTGACACTAGTTATAGGTTATGATGCTTCACTTCAGGTTTACTGTATCCCTCTGTCCTTCTTATTGACGATGTAAGACAGAAATTGCATCTGAATTAAATACAAAAGGCACAATGCCGAATCAAGAACAAGATGACTGGCTCTTCCTACTGTCTATGTTTTGAACCATGCCTGTGACACTAGTTATAGATTCCGATGCTTCACTCCAGGTTTACTGTATCCCTCTGACCGTCTTATTGACGATGAAACACAGAAATTGCATCGGAATTAAATATATAGGCAGAATGCCGATTCAAGTACAAGAGGACTGGCTCTTCTTACTGTCTATGTTTTGAACCATTCCTGTGACACTAGTTATAGACTCCGATGCTTCACTTCAGGTTTACTGTACCCCTCTGACCTTCTTATTGACGATGAAACACAGAAATTGTATCAGAATTAAATAGAAAAGGCACAATGCCGACTTAAGTACAAGAAAACTGACTCTTCTTACTGTCTATGTTTTGAAGAATTCCCCTGACACTAGTTATAGATTCCGATGCTTCACTTCAGGTTTACTGTATCCCTCTGACCTTCTTATTGACGATGAAACACAGAAATTTCATCGGAATTAAATACAAAAGCACAATGCCAACTTAAGTGCAAGAGAACTGACTCTTCCCACTGTCTATGTTTTGAACCATTCCCGTGACACTAGTTATAGATTCCGATGCTTCACTTCAGGTTTACTGTATCCCTCTGATCTTCTTATTGACGATGAAACACAGAAATTGCATCGGAATGAAATACAAAAGACACAATGCCGACTTAAGTACAAGAAAACTCACTCTTCTTACTGTCTATGTTTTGTCCCACTCGCGTGACACAAGTTATAGATTCCGATGCTTCACTTCAGGTTTACTGTATCCCTCTGAATTTCTTATTGACTATGAAACACAGAAATTGCATCTGAATTAAATACAAAAGCACAATGTCGACTTAAGTACAAGAGAACTGACTCTTCTTACTGTCTATGTTTTGAAACATTCCTGTGACACTAGTTATAGAGTCCGATCTTCACTTAAGGTTTACGGTATCCCACTGACCTTCTTATTGACGATGAAACACAGAAATTGCATCGGAATTAAATACAAAAGGCACAATGCCAAATCAAGTACAAGAAGACTGGCTGTTCTTACTGTCTATGTTTTGAACCATTCCTGTGACACAAGTTATAGATTCCGATGCTTCACTTCAGGTTTACTGTATCCCTCTGATCTTCTTATTGACGATGGAACACAGAAATTGCATCGGAATGAAATAGAAAAGGCACAATGCCGATTAAGTACATGAAAACTGATTCTTCTTACTATCTATGTATTGAACCATTACTGTGACACTAGTTATAGATTACGATGCTTCACTTCAGGTTTACTGTATTCCTCTGACCTTCTTATTGACGATGAAACACAGAAATTGCATCGGAATTAAATACAAAAGGCACAATGCCGACTTAAGTATAAGAAAACTGACTCTTCTTACTGTCTATATTTTGAACCATTCATGTGACACTAGTTATAGATTCCGATGCTTCACTTCAGGTTTACTGTATCCCCCTGACCTTCTTATTGACGATGAAACACAGAAATTGCATCGGAAGTAAATACAAAAGGCACAATGCCGACTCAAGTACAAGAAGACTGGCTCTTCTTACTGTCTATGTTTTGAACTTTCCTGTGAGACCGGTTTTAGATTCCGATCCTTCACTTCAGGTTTACTGTATCCCTCGGACCTTCTTATTGACGATGAAACACAGAAATTGCATCGGAATTAAATACAAAAGGCACAATGCCAAATCAAGTACAAGAAGTCTGGCTGTTCTTACTGTCTATGTTTTGAACCATTCCTGTGACACTAGTTATAGATTCCGATGCTTCACTTCAGGTTTACTGTATCTCTCTGATCTTCTTATTGACGATGGAACACAGAAATTGCATCGGAATGAAATAGAAAAGGCACAATGCCGATTAAGTACAAGAAAACTGACTCTTCTTACTGTCTATGTTTTGTCCCACTCCCGTGACACAAGTTATTGATTCCGATGCTTCACTTCAGGTTTACTGTATCCCTCTGACTTTCTTATTGACGATGAAACACAGAAATTGCATCTGAATTAAATACAAAAGCACAATGTCGACTTAAGTACAAGAGAACTGACTCTTCTGACTGTCTATGTTTTGAGACATTCCTGTGACACTAGTTATAGAATCCGATCTTCACTTCAGGTTTACTGTATCCCACTGACCTTCTTATTGACGATGAAACACAGAAATTGCATCGGAATTAAATACAAAAGGCACAATGCCAAATCAAGTACAAGAAGACTGGCTGTTCTTACTGTCTATGTTTTGAACCATTCCTGTGACACTAGTTATAGATTCCGATGCTTCAGTACAGGTTTACTGTACCCCTCTGACCTTCTTATTGACGATGAAACACAGAAATTGCATCTGAATTAAATACAAAAGCACAATGTCGACTTCAGTACAAGAGAACTGACTCTTCTTACTGTCTATGTTAAGAAACATTCCTGTGACACTAGTTATAGAATCCGATCTTCACTTCAGGATTACTGTATCCCACAGACCTTCTTATTGACGATGAAACACAGAAATTGCATCGGAATTATATACAAAAGGCACAATGCCAACTCAAGTACAAGAAGACTGGCTCTTCTTACTGTATATGTTTTGAACCATTCCTGTGACACTAGTTATAGATTCCGATGCTTCACGTCAGGTTTACTGTATCCCTCTGACCTTCTTATTGACGATGAAACACAGAAATTGCATCGGAATTAAAAACAAAAGGCACAATGCCGACTTAAGTACAAGAAGACTGACTCTTCTTACTGTCTATGTTTTGAACTATTCCTGTGACACTAGTTATAGATTCCGATGCTTCACTTCAGGTTTACTGTATCCCTCTGTCCTTCTTATTGACGATGAAACACAGAAATTGCATCTGAATTAAATACAAAAGGCACAATGCCGAATCAAGAACAAGATGACTGGCTCTTCCTACTGTCTATGTTTTGAACCATGCCTGTGACACTAGTTATAGATTCCGATGCTTCACTTCAGGTTTACTGTATCCCTCTGACCGTCTTATTGACGATGAAACGCAGAAATTGCATCGGAATTAAATATATAGGCAGAATGCCGATTCAAGTACAAGAGGACTGGCTCTTCTTACTGTCTATGTTTTGAACCATTCCTGTGACACTAGTCATAGACTCCGATGCTTCACTTCAGGTTTACTGTACCCCTCTGACCTTCTTATTGACGATGAAACACAGAAATTGTATCAGAATTAAATAGAAAAGGCACAATTTCGACTTAAGTACAAGAAAAGTGACTCTTCTTACTGTCTATGTTTTGAAGCATTCCCGTGACACTAGTTATAGATTCCGATGCTTCACTTCAGGTTTACTGTATCCCTCTGACCTTCTTATTGACGATGAAACACAGAAATTTCATCGGAATTAAATACAAAAGCACAATGCCAACTTAAGTGCAAGAGAACTGACCCTTCCTACTGTCTATGTTTTGAACCATTCCTGTGACACTAGGTATAGATTCCGATGCTTCACTTCGGGTTCACTGTATCCCACTGACCTTCTTATTGACGATCAAACACAGAAATTGCATCGGAATTAAATACAAAAGGCACAATGCCGACTCAAGTACAAGAAGACTGGCTCTTCTTACTGTCTATGCTTTGAACCATTCCTGTGACACTAGTTATAGATTCCGATGCTTCACTTCTGGTTTACTGTAACCCTCTTACCTTCTTATTGACGATGAAACAGAGAAATTGCATCGGAATTAAATACATAGGCACAATGCCGACTCAAGTACAAGAAGACTGGCTCTTCTTACTGTCTATGTTTTGAACCATTCCTGTGACACTGGTTATAGATTCCGATGTTTACTTCAGGTTTACTGTATCCCTCTGACCTTCCTATTGACGATGAAACACAGAAATTGCATCGGAATTAAATAGGAAAGGCACAACGCCGACTTAAGTACAAGAAAACTGACTCTTCTTACTGTCTATGTTTTGTCGCACTCCCGTGACACTAGTTATAGATTCCGATGCTTCACTTCAGGTTTACTGTATCCTTCTGACCTTCTTATTGACGATGTAACACAGAAATTGCATTTGAATTAAATGCAAAAGCACAATGTCGACGTAAGTACAAGAGAACTGACACTTCTTACTGTCTATGTTTTGAAAAATTCCTGTGACACTAGTTATAGAATCCGATCTTCACTTCTGGTTTACTGTATCCCACTGACCTTCTTATTGACGATGAAACACAGAAATTGCATCGGAATTAAATACAAAAGGCACAATGCCAACTCAAGTACAAGAAGACTGGCTCTTCTTACTGTCTATGTTTTGAACCATTCCTGTGACACTAGTTATAGATTCCGATGCTTCACTTCAGGTTTACTGTATCCCTCTGACCTTCTTATTGACGATGAAACACAGAAATTGCATCAGAATGAGATAGAAAAGGCACAATGCCGATTAAGTACATGAAAACCGATTCTTCTTACTATGTATGTATTGAACCATTCCTGTGACACTAGTTATAGATTCCGATGCTTCACTTCAGGTTTACTGTATCCCTCTGACCTTCTTATTGACGGTGAAACACAGCAATTGCATCGGAATTAAATACAAAATGCACAATGTGACTTAAGTACAAGAAAACTGACTCTTCTTACTGTCTATATTTTGAACCATTCATGTGACACTAGTTATAGATTCCGAAGCTTCATTTCAGGTTTACTGTATCCCTCTGACCTTCTTATTGACGATGAAACACAGAAATTGCATCGGAATTAAATACAAAATGCACAATGTGACTTAAGTACAAGAAAACTGACTCTTCTTACTGTCTATGTTTTGAAGCATTCCCGTGACACTAGTTATAGATTCCGATGCTTCACTTCAGGTTTACTGTATCCCTCTGACCTTCTTATTGACGATGAAACACAGAAATTTCATCGGAATTAAATACAAAAGCACAATGCCAACTTAAGTGCAAGAGAACTGACCCTTCCTACTGTCTATGTTTTGAACCATTCCTGTGACACTAGTTATAGATTCCGATGCTTCACTTCGGGTTCACTGTATCCCACTGACCTTCTTATTGACGATAAAACACAGAAATTGCATCGGAATTAAATACAAAAGGCACAATGCCGACTCAAGTACAAGAAGACTGGCTCTTCTTACTGTCTATGCTTTGAACCATTCCTGTGACACTAGTTATAGATTCCGATGCTTCACTTCTGGTTTACTGTAACCCTCTCACCTTCTTATTGACGATGAAACAGAGAAATTGCATCGGAATTAAATACATAGGCACAATGCCGACTCAAGTACAAGAAGACTGGCTCTTCTTACTGTCTATGTTTTGAACCATTCCTGTGACACTGGTTATAGATTCCGATGTTTACTTCAGGTTTACTGTATTCCTCTGACCTTCCTATTGACGATGAAACACAGAAATTGCATCGGAATTAAATAGAAAAGGCACAACGCCGACTTAAGTACAAGAAAACTGACTCTTCTTACTGTCTATGTTTTGTCCCACTCCCGTGACACTAGTTATAGATTCCGATGCTTCACTTCAGGTTTACTGTATCCTTCTGACCTTCTTATTGACGATGTAACACAGAAATTGCATTTGAATTAAATGCAAAAGCACAATGTCGACTTAAGTACAAGAGAACTGACTCTTCTTAAAAATTCCTGTGACACTAGTTATAGAATCCGATCTTCACTTCTGGTTTACTGTATCCCACTGACCTTCTTATTGACTATGAAACACAGAAATTGCATCGGAATTAAATACAAAAGGCACAATGCCAACTCAAGTACAAGAATACTGGCTCTTCTTACTGTCTATGTTTTGAACCATTCCTGTGACACTAGTTATAGATTCCGATGCTTCACTTCAGGTTTACTGTATCCCTCTGACCTTCTTATTGACGATGAAACACAGAAATTGCATCGGAATGAGATAGAAAAGGCACAATGCCGATTAAGTACATGAAAACCGATTCTTCTTACTATGTATGTATTGAACCATTCCTGTGACACTAGTTATAGATTCCGATGCTTCACTTCAGGTTTACTGTATCCCTCTGACCTTCTTATTGACGGTGAAACACAGCAATTGCATCGGAATTAAATACAAAATGCACAATGTGATTTAAGTACAAGAAAACTGACTCTTCTTACTGTCTATATTTTGAACCATTCATGTGACACTAGTTATAGATTCCGAAGCTTCACTTCAGGTTTACTGTATCCCTCTGACCTTCTTATTGACGATGAAACACAGAAATTGCATCGGAATTAAATACAAAATGCACAATGTGACTTAAGTACAAGAAAACTGACTCTTCTTACTGTCTATGTTTTGAACCACTCCTGTGACACTAGTTACACATTCCGCTGCATCACTTCAAGATTACTGTATCCCTCTGACCTTCTTATTGACGATGAAACACAGAAATTGCAACGGAATTAAATACAAAATACACAAAGCCGACTTAAGTACAAGAAATCTGACTCTTCTTACTGTCTATGTTTTGAACCATTCCTGTGACACTAGTTATCGATTCCGATGCTTCACTTCAGGTTTACTGTATCGCTCTGACCTTCTTATTGACGATGAAACTCAGAAATTGCATCGGAATTAATTACAAAAGGCACAATGCCGACTTAAGTACAAGAAAACTGACTCTTCTTACTGTCTATGCTTTGAACCATTTCTGTGACACTAGTTATAGATTCCGATGCTTCACTTCAGGTTTACTGTATCCCACTGACCTTCTTATTGACGATGAAACACAGCAATTGCATCGGAATTAAATACAAAAGGCACAATGCCAAATCAAGTACAAGAAGACTGGCTGTTCTTACTGTCTATGTTTTGAACCATTCCGGTGACACTAGTTATAGATTCCGATGCTTCACTTCAGGTTTACTGTATCCCTCTGACCTTCTTATTGACGATGAAACACAGAAATTGCATCTGAAATAAATACAAAAGGCACAATGCCGAATCAAGAACAAGATGACTGGCTCTTCCTACTGTCTATGTTTTGAACCATGCCTGTTACACTAGTTATAGATTCCGATGCTTCACTTCAGGTTTACTGTATACCTCTGACCGTCTTATTGACGATGAAACACAGAAATTACATCGGAAATAAATATATAGGCAGAATGCCGATTCAAGTACAAGAGGACTGGCTCTTCTTACTGTCTATGTTTTGAACCATTCCTGTGACACTAGTTATAGACTCCGATGCTTCACTTCAGGTTTACTGTACCCCTCTGACCTTCTTATTGACGATGAAACACAGAAATTGTATCAGAATTAAATAGAAAAGGCACAATGCCGACTTAAGTACAAGAAAACTGACTCATCTTACTGTCTATGATTTGAAGCATTCCCGTGACACTAGTTATAGATTCCGATGCTTCCCTTCGGGTTCACTGTATCCCACTGACCTTCTTATTGACGATCAAACACAGAAATTGCATCGGAATTAAATACAAAAGCACAATGCCAACTGAAGTGCAAGAGAACTGACTCTTCCTACTGTCTATGTTTCGAACCATTCCTGTGGCACTAGTTATAGATTCCGATGCTTCCCTTCGGGTTCACTGTATCCCACTGACCTTCTTATTGACGATCAAACACAGAAATTGCATCGGAATTAAATACAAAAGGCACAATGCCGACTCAAGTACAAGAAGACTGGCTCTTCTTACTGTCTATGCTTTGAATCATTCCTGTGACACTAGTTATAGATTCCGATGCTTCACTTCTGGTTTACTGTAAACCTCTGACCTTCTTATTGACGATGAAACAGAGAAATTGCATCGGAATTAAATACATAGGCACAATGCCGACTCAAGTACAAGAAGACTGGCTCTTCTTACTGTCTATGTTTTGAACCATTCCTGTGACACTGGTTATAGATTCCGATGTTTACTTCAGGTTTACTGTATCCCTCTGACTTTCCTAATGACGATGAAACACAGAAATTGCATCGGAATTAAATAGAAAAGGCACAACGCCGACTTAAGTACAAGAAAACTGACTCTTCTTACTGTCTATGTTTTGAACCATTCCTGTGACACTAGTTATAGATTCCGATGATTCACTTCAGGTTTACTGTATCCTTCTGACCTTTTTATTGACGATGTAACACAGAAATTGCATTTGAATTAAATGCAAAAGCACAATGTCGACTTAAGTACAAGAGAACTGACTCTTCTTACTGTCTATGTTTTGAAACATTCCTGTGACACTAGTTATAGAATCCGATCTTCACTTCAGGTTTACTGTATCCCACTGACCTTCTTATTGACGATGAAACACAGAAATTGCATCGGAATTAAATACAAAAGAAACAATGCCAACTCAAGTACAAGAAGACTGGCTCTTCTTACTGTATATGTTTTGAACCATTCCTGTGACACTAGTTATAGATTCCGATGCTTCACTTCAGGTTTACTGTATCCCTCTGACCTTCGTATTGACGATGAAACACAGAAATTGCATCGGAATGAGATAGAAAAGGCACAATGCCGATTAAGTACATGAAAACCGATTCTTCTTACTATCTATGTATTGAACCATTCCTGTGACACTAGTTATAGATTCCGATGCTTCACTTCAGGTTTACTGTATCCCTCTGACCTTTTTATTGACGGTGAAACACAGCAATTGCATCGGAATTAAATACAAAATGCACAATGTGACTTAAGTACAAGAAAACTGACTCTTCTTACTGTCTATATTTTGAACCATTCACGTGACACTAGTTATAGATTCCGATGCTTCACTTCAGGTTTACTGTATCCCTCTGACCTTCTTATTGACGATGAAACACAGAAATTGCATCGGAATTAAATATAAAATGCACAATGTGACTTAAGTACAAGAAAACTGACTCTTCTTACTGTCTATGTTTTGAACCACTCCTGTGACACTAGTTACACATTCCGCTGCATCACTTCAAGATTACTGTATCCCTCTGACCTTCTTATTGACGATGAAACACAGAAATTGCAGCGGAATTAAATACAAAAAGCAAAATGCCGACTTAAGTAGAAGAAAATTGACTCTTCTTACTGTCTTTGCTTTGAACCATTCCTGTGACACTAGTTATAGATTTCGATGCGTCACTTCAGGTTTACTGTATCCCTCTGCCCTTCTTATTGACGATGAAACACAGAAATTGCAACGGAATTAAATACAAAAGGCACAAAGCCGACTTAAGTACGAGAAATCTGACTCGTCTTACTGTCTATGTTTTGAACCATTCCTGTGACACTAGTTATCGATTCCGATGCTTCACTTCAGGTTTACTGTATCGCTCTGACCTTCTTATTGACGATGAATCACAGAAATTGCATCGGAATTAATTACAAAAGGCACAATGCCGACTTAAGTGCAAGAAAACTGACTCTTCTTACTGTCTATGTTTTGAACCATTTCTGTGACACTAGTTATAGATTCCGATGCTTCACTTCAGGTTTACTGTATCCCACTGACCTTCTTATTGACGATGAAACACAGCAATTGCATCGGGATTAAATACAAAAGCACAATGTCGACTTAAGTACAAGAAAACTGACTCTTCTTACTTTTTATGTTTTTGAACCATTCCTGTGACACTAGTTGTTGATCCCAATGCTACACTTCATGTTTACTGTATCCTTCTGACCTTCGTATTGACGATGAAACACAGAAATGGCATCGGAATTAAATACTAAAGGCACAATGCCGACTTAAGTACAAGAAAACTGACTCTTCTTACTGTCTATGATTTGAACCATTCCTGTGACACTAGTTATAGATTCCGATGCTTCACTTCAGGTTTACTGTATCCCTCTGACCTTCGTATTGACGATGAAACACAGAAATTGTATCGGAATTAAATACAAAAGGCACAACGCCGACTTAAGTACAAGAAGACTGACTCTTCTTACTGACTATCTTTGAACATTTCCTGTGAGCGCAGTTTTAGATTCCGATGCTTCAGTATATGTTTACTGTATCCCTTGGACCTTCTTATTGACGATGAAACACAGAAATTGCATCGGAATTAAATACAAAAGCACAATGCCAACTTAAGTGCAAGAGAACTGACTCTTCCTACTGTCTATGTTTTGAACCATTCCTGTGACACTAGTTATAGATTCCGATGCTTCACTTCGGGTTCACTGTATCCCACTGAACTTCTTATTGACGATGAAACACAGAAATTGCATCGGAATTAAATACAAAAGGCACAATGCCGACTCAAGTACAAGAAGACTGGCTCTTCTTACTGTCTATGCTTTGAACCATTCCTGTGACACTAGTTATAGATTCCGATGCTTCACTTCTGGTTTACTGCATCCCTCTGACGTTCTTATTGACGATGAAACACAGACATTGCATCGGAATTAAATATATATACACAATGCCGACTCAAGTACAAGAAGACTGGCTCTTCTTACTATCTATGTTTTGAACCATTCCTGTGACACTTGTTATAGATTCCGATGCTTCACTTCAGGTTTACTGTATCCCTCTGACCTTCCTATTGACACTGAAACACAGAAATTGCATCGGAATTAAATAGAAAAGGCACAATGCCGACTTAAGTACAAGAAAACTGACTCTTCTTACTGTCTATGTTTTGTCCCACTCCCGTGACACTAGTTATAGATTCCGATGCTTCACTTCAGGTTTACTGTATCCCTCTGACCTTCTTATTGACGATGAAACACAGAAATTGCATCTGAATTAAATACAAAAGCACAATGTCGACGTAAGTACAAGAGAACTGACTCTTCTTACTGTCTATGTTTAGAAACATTCCTGTGACACTAGTTATAGAATCCGATCTTCACTTCAGGTTTACTGTATCCCACAGACCTTCTTATTGACGATGAAACACAGAAATTGCATCGGAATTAAATACAAAAGGCACAATGCCATCTCAAGTACAAGAAGACTGGTTCTTCTTACTGTATATGTTTTGAACCATTTCTGTGACACTAGTTATAGATTCCGATGCTTCACTTCAGGTTTACTGTATCCCTCTGACCTTCTTATTGACGATGAAACACAAAAATTGCATCGGAATTAAATACAAAAGGCACAATGCCGACTTAAGTACAAGAAGACTGACTCTTCTTACTGTCTATGTTTTGAACTATTCCTGTGAAACTAGTTATAGATTCCGATGCTTCACTTCAGGTTTACTGTATCCCTCTGTCCTTCTTATTGACGATGAAACACAGAAATTGCATCGGAATTAAATACAAAAGGCACAATGCCGAATCAAGAACAAGTTGACTGGCTCTTCCTACTGTCTATGTTTTGAATCATGCCTGTGACACTAGTTATAGATTCCGATGCTTCACTTCAGGTTTACTGTATCCCTCTGACCGTCTTACTGACGATGAAACACAGAAATTGCATCGGAATTAAATATATAGGCAGAATGCCGACTCAGGTACAAGAGGACTGGCCCTTCTTACTGTCTATGTTTTGAACCATTCCTGTGACACTAGTTATAGTCTCCGATGCTTCACTTCAGGTTTACTGTACCCCTCTGACCTTCTTATTGACGATGAAACACAGAAATTGTATCAGAATTAAATACAAAAGGCACAAAGCCAAATCAAGTACAAGAAGACTGGCTGTTCTTACTGTCTATGTTTTGTCCCACTCCCGTGACACTAGTTATAGATTCCGATGCTTCACTTCAGGTTTACTGTATCCCTCTGACCTTCTTATTGACGATGAAACACAGAAATTGCATCTGAAATAAATACAAAAGCACAATGTCGACTTAAGTACAATAGAACTGACTCTTCTTACTGTTTATGTTTTGAGACATTCCTGTGACACTAGTTATAGAATCCGATCTTCACTTCAGGTTTACTGTATCCCACTGACCTTCTTATTGACGATGAAACACAGAAATTGCATCAGAATTAAATACAAAAGGCACAATGCCAAATCAAGTACAAGAAGACTGGCTGTTCTTACTGTCTATGTTTTGAACCATTCCTGTGACACTAGTTATAGATTCCGATGCTTCACTTCAGGTTTACTGTATCCCTCTGACTTTCTTATTGACGATGAAACACAGAAATTGCATCTGAATTAAATACAAAAGCACAATTTCGACTTATGTACAAGAGAACTGACTCTTATTACTGTCTATGTTTAGAAACATTCCTGTGACACTAGTTATAGAATCCGATCTTCACTTCCGGTTTACTGTATCCCACAGACCTTCTTATTGACGATGAAACACAGAAATTGCATCGGAATTAAATACAAAAGGCACAATGCCAACTCAAGTACAAGAAGACTGGCTCTTCTTACTGTATATGTTTTGAACCATTCCTGTGACACTAGTTATAGATTCCGATGCTTCACTTCTGGTTTACTGTATCCCTCTGACCTTCCTATTGACGATGAAACACAGTAATTGCATCGGAATTAAATACAAAAGGCACAATGCCGAATCAAGAACAAGATGACTGGCTCTTCCTACTGTCTATGTTTTGAATCATGCCTGTGACACTAGTTATAGATTCCGATGCTTCACTTCAGGTTTACTGTATCCCTCTGACCGTCTTATTGACGATGAAACACAGAAATTGCATCGGAATTAAATATATAGGCAGAATGCCGACTCAAGTACAAGAGGACTGGCTCTTCTTACTGTCTATGTTTTGAACCATTCCTGTGACACTAGTTATAGACTCCGATGCTTCACTTCAGGTTTACTGTACCCCTCTGACCTTCTTATTGACGATGAAACACAGAAATTGTATCAGAATTAAATACAAAAGGCACAATGCCAAATCAAGTACAAGAAGAGTGGCTGTTCTTACTGTCTATGTTTTGTCCCACTCCCGTGACACTAGTTATAGATTCCGATGCTTCACTTCAGGTTTACTGTATCCCTCTGACCTTCTTATTGACGATGAAACACAGAAATTGCATCTGAATTAAATACAAAAGCACAATGTCGACTTAAGTACAAGAGAACTGACTCTTCTTACTGTTTATGTTTTGAGACATTCCTGTGACACTAGTTATAGAATCCGATCTTCACTTCAGGTTTACTGTATCCCACTGACCTTCTTATTGACGATGAAACACAGAAATTGCATCGGAATTAAATACAAAAGGCACAATGCCAAATCAAGTACAAGAAGACTGGCTGTTCTTACTGTCTATGTTTTGAACCATTCCTGTGACACTAGTTATAGATTCCGATGCTTCACTTCAGCTTTACTGTATCCCTCTGACTTTCTTATTGACGATGAAACACAGAAATTGCATCTGAATTAAATACAAAAGCACAATGTCGACTTAAGTACAAGAGAACTGACTCTTCTTACTGTCTATGTTTAGAAATATTCCTGTGACACTAGTTATAGAATCCGATCTTCACTTCCGGTTTACTGTATCCCACAGACCTTCTTATTGACGATGAAACACAGAAATTGCATCGGAATTAAATACAAAAGGCACAATGCCAACTCAAGTACAAGAAGACTGGCTCTTCTTACTGTATATGTTTTGAACCATTCCTGTGACACTAGTTATAGATTCCGATGCTTCACTTCTGGTTTACTGTATCCCTCTGACCTTCCTATTGACGAAGAAACACAGTAATTGCATCGGAATTAAATACAAAAGGCACAATGCCGAATCAAGAACAAGATGACTGGCTCTTCCTACTGTCTATGTTTTGAATCATGCCTGTGACACTAGTTATAGATTCCGATGCTTCACTTCAGGTTTACTGTAGCCCTCTGACCGTCCTATTGACGACGAAACACAGAAATTGCATCGGAATTAAATATATAGGCCGAATGCCGACTCAAGTACAAGAGGACTGGCTCTTCTTACTTTCTATGTTTTGAACCATTCCTGTGACACTAGTTATAGACTCCGATGCTTCACTTCAGGTTTACTGTACCCCTCTGACCTTCTTATTGACGATGAAACACAGAAATTGTATCAGAATTAAATACAATAAGCACAATGCCAAATCAAGTACAAGAAGACTGGCTGTTCTTACTGTCTATGTTTTGTCCCACTCCCGTGACACTAGTTATAGATTCCGATGCTTCACTTCAGGTTTACTGTATCCCTCTGACCTTCTTATTGACGATGAAACAAAGAAATTGCATCGGAATTAAATACAAAAGCACAATGTCGACTTAAGTACAAGAGAAATGACTCTTCTTACTGTCTATGTTTTGAGACATTCCTGTGACACTAGTTATAGAATCCGATGCTTCACTTCAGGTTTACTGTACCCCTCTGACCTTCTTATTGACGATGAAACACAGAAATTGTATCAGAATTAAATAGAAAAGGCACAATGCCGACTTAAGTACAAGAAAACTGACTCTTCTTACTGTCTATGATTTGAAGCATTCCCGTGACACTAGTTATAGATTCCGATGCTTCACTTCAGGTTTACTGTATCCCTCTGACCTTCTTATTGACGATGAAACACAGAAATTTCATCGGAATTAAATACAAAAGCACAATGCCAACTTAAGTGCAAGAGAACTGACTCTTCCTACTGTCTATGTTTCGAACCATTCCTGTGGCACTAGTTATAGATTCCGATGCTTCACTTCGGGTTCACTGTATCCCACTGACCTTCTTATTGACGATCAAACACAGAAATTGCATCGGAATAAAATACAAAAGGCACAATGCCGACTCAAGTACAAGAAGACTGGCTCTTCTTACTGTCTATGCTTTGAACCATTCCTGTGACACTAGTTATAGATTCCGATGCTTCACTTCTGGTTTACTGTAACCCTCTGACCTTCTTATTGACGATGAAACAGAGAAATTGCATCGGAATTAAATACATAGGCACAATGCCGACTCAAGTACAAGAAGACTGGCTCTTCTTACTGTCTATGTTTTGAACCATTCCTGTGACACTGGTTATAGATTCCGATGTTTACTTCAGGTTTACTGTATCCCTCTGACCTTCCTAATGACGATGAAACACAGAAATTGCATCGGAATTAAATAGAAAAGGCACAACGCCGACTTAAGTACAAGAAAACTGACTCTTCTTACTGTCTATGTTTTGAACCATTCCTGTGACACTAGTTATAGATTCCGATGCTTCACTTCAGGTTTACTGTATCTTTCTGACCTTCTTATTGACGATGTAACACAGAAATTGCATTTGAATTAAATGCAAAAGCACAATGTCGACTTAAGTACAAGAGAACTGACTCTTCTTACTGTCTATGTTTTGAAACATTCCTGTGACACTAGTTATAGAATCCGATCTTCACTTCAGGTTTACTGTATCCCACTGACCTTCTTATTGACGATGAAACACAGAAATTGCATCGGAATTAAATACAAAAGAAACAATGCCAACTCAAGTACAAGAAGACTGGCTCTTCTTACTGTCTATGTTTTGAACCATTCCTGTGACACTAGTTATAGATTCCGATGCTTCACTTCAGGTTTACTGTATCCCTCTGACCTTCGTATTGACGATGAAACACAGAAATTGCATCGGAATGAGATAGAAAAGGCACAATGCCGATTAAGTACATGAAAACCGATTCTTCTTACTATCTATGTATTGAACCATTCCTGTGACACTAGTTATAGATTCCGATGCTTCACTTCAGGTTTACTGTATCCCTCTGACCTTTTTATTGACGGTGAAACACAGCAATTGCATCGGAATTAAATACAAAATGCACAATGTGACTTAAGTACAAGAAAACTGACTCTTCTTACTGTCTATATTTTGAACCATTCATGTGACACTAGTTATAGATTCCGATGCTTCACTTCAGGTTTACTGTATCCCTCTGACCTTCTTATTGACGATGTAACACAGAAATTGCATCGGAATTAAATATAAAATGCACAATGTGACTTAAGTACAAGAAAACTGACTCTTCTTACTGTCTATGTTTTGAACCACTCCTGTGACACTAGTTACACATTCCGCTGCATCACTTCAAGATTACTGTATCCCTCTCACCTTCTTATTGACGATGAAACACAGAAATTGCAGCGGAATTAAATACAAAAAGCAAAATGCCGACTTAAGTAGAAGAAAATTGACTCTTCTTACTGTCTTTGCTTTGAACCATTCCTGTGACACTAGTTATAGATTTCGATGCGTCACTTCAGGTTTACTGTATCCCTCTGACCTTCTTATTGACGATGAAACACAGAAATTGCAACGGAATTAAATACAAAAGGCACAAAGCCGACTTAAGTACAAGAAATCTGACTCGTCTTACTGTCTATGTTTTGAACCATTCCTGTGACACTAGTTATCGATTCCGATGCTTCACTTCAGGTTTACTGTATCGCTCTGACCTTCTTATTGACGATGAAACACAGAAATTGCATCGGAATTAATTACAAAAGGCACAATGCCGACTTAAGTGCAAGAAAACTGACTCTTCTTACTGTCTATGTTTTGAACCATTTCTGTGACACTAGTTATAGATTCCGATGCTTCACTTCAGGTTTACTGTATCCCACTGACCTTCTTATTGACGATGAAACACAGCAATTGCATCGGAATTAAATACAAAAGGCACAATGCCAAATCAAGTATAAGAAGACTGGCTGTTCTTACTGTCTATGTTTTGAACCATTCCTGTGACACTAGTTATAGATTCCGATGCTTCACTTCAGGTTTACTATATCCCTCTGACCTTCTTGTTGACGATGAAACACAGAAATTGCATCTGAATTAAATACAAAAGCACAATGTCGACTTAAGTACAAGAGAACTGACTCTTCTTACTGTCTATGTTTTGAAACATTCCTGTGACACTAGTTATAGAATCCGATCTTCACTTAAGGTTTACGGTATCCCACTGACCTTCTTATTGACGATGAAACACAGAAATTGCATCGGAATTTAATACAAAAGGTACAATGCCGACTTAAGTACAAGAAAACTGGCTCTTTTTACTGTCTATGATTATAACCATTCATGTGACACTAGTTATAGATTCCGATGCTTCACTTCAGGTTAACCGTATCCATATGACATTCTTATTGACGATGAGACACAGAAATTGCATCGGAATTAAATACAAGAGGCACAATGCCGACTTAAGTACAAGAAAACTGACTCTTCTTACTTTTTATGTTTTTGAACCATTCCTGTGACACTAGTTGTTGATCCCAATGCTACACTTCATGTTTACTGTATCCTTCTGACCTTCGTATTGACGATGAAACACAGAAATGGCATCGGAATTAAATACAAAAGGCACAATGCCGACTTAAGTACAAGAAAACTGACTCTTCTTACTGTCTATGATTTGAACCATTCCTGTGACACTAGTTATAGATTCCGATGCTTCACTTCAGGTTTACTGTATCCCTCTGACCTTCGTATTGACGATGAAACACAGAAATTGCATCGGAATTAAATACAAAAGGCACAACGCCGACTTAAGTACAAGAAGACTGACTCTTCTTACTGACTGTCTTTGAACATTTCCTGTGAGCGCAGTTTTAGATTCCGATGCTTCAGTATATGTTTACTGTATCCCTTGGACCTTCTTATTGACGATGAAACACAGAAATTGCATCGGAATTAAATACAAAAGCACAATGCCAACTTAAGTGCAAGAGAACTGACTCTTCCTACTGTCTATGTTTTGAACCATTCCTGTGACACTAGTTATAGATTCCGATGCTTCACTTCAGGTTTACTGTATCTTTCTGACCTTCTTATTGACGATGTAACACAGAAATTGCATTTGAATTAAATGCAAAAGCACAATGTCGACTTAAGTACAAGAGAACTGACTCTTCTTACTGTCTATGTTTTGAAACATTCCTGTGACACTAGTTATAGAATCCGATCTTCACTTCAGGTTTACTGTATCCCACTGACCTTCTTATTGACGATGAAACACAGAAATTGCATCGGAATTAAATACAAAAGAAACAATGCCAACTCAAGTACAAGAAGACTGGCTCTTCTTACTGTCTATGTTTAAACCATTCCTGTGACACTAGTTATAGATTCCGATGCTTCACTTCAGGTTTACTGTATCCCTCTGACCTTCGTATTGACGATGAAACACAGAAATTGCATCGGAATGAGATAGAAAAGGCACAATGCCGATTAAGTACATGAAAACCGATTCTTCTTACTATCTATGTATTGAACCATTCCTGTGACACTAGTTATAGATTCCGATGCTTCACTTCAGGTTTACTGTATCCCTCTGACCTTTTTATTGACGGTGAAACACAGCAATTGCATCGGAATTAAATACAAAATGCACAATGTGACTTAAGTACAAGAAAACTGACTCTTCTTACTGTCTATATTTTGAACCATTCATGTGACACTAGTTATAGATTCCGATGCTTCACTTCAGGTTTACTGTATCCCTCTGACCTTCTTATTGACGATGAAACACAGAAATTGCATCGGAATTAAATATAAAATGCACAATGTGACTTAAGTACAAGAAAACTGACTCTTCTTACTGTCTATGTTTTGAACCACTCCTGTGACACTAGTTACACATTCCGCTGCATCACTTCAAGATTACTGTATCCCTCTGACCTTCTTATTGACGATGAAACACAGAAATTGCAGCGGAATTAAATACAAAAAGCAAAATGCCGACTTAAGTAGAAGAAAATTGACTCTTCTTACTGTCTTTGCTTTGAACCATTCCTGTGACACTAGTTATAGATTTCGATGCGTCACTTCAGGTTTACTGTATCCCTCTGACCTTCTTATTGACGATGAAACACAGAAATTGCAACGGAATTAAATACAAAAGGCACAAAGCCGACTTAAGTACAAGAAATCTGACTCGTCTTACTGTCTATGTTTTGAACCATTCCTGTGACACTAGTTATCGATTCCGATGCTTCACTTCAGGTTTACTGCATCGCTCTGACCTTCTTATTAACGATGAAACACAGAAATTGCATCGGAATTAATTACAAAAGGCACAATGCCGACTTAAGTGCAAGAAAACTGACTCTTCTTACTGTCTATGTTTTGAACCATTTCTGTGACACTAGTTATAGATTCCGATGCTTCACTTCAGGTTTACTGTATCCCACTGACCTTCTTATTGACGATGAAACACAGCAATTGCATCGGAATTAAATACAAAAGGCACAATGCCAAATCAAGTATAAGAAGACTGGCCGTTCTTACTGTCTATGTTTTGAACCATTCCTGTGACACTAGTTATAGATTCCGATGCTTCACTTCAGGTTTACTGTATCCCTCTGACCTTCTTGTTGACGATGAAACACAGAAATTGCATCTGAATTAAATACAAAAGCACAATGTCGACTTAAGTACAAGAGAACTGACTCTTCTTACTGTCTATGTTTTGAAACATTCCTGTGACACTAGTTATAGAATCCGATCTTCACTTAAGGTTTACGGTATCCCACTGACCTTCTTATTGACGATGAAACACAGAAATTGCATCGGAATTTAATACAAAAGGTACAATGCCGACTTAAGTACAAGAAAACTGGCTCTTTTTACTGTCTATGATTATAACCATTCATGTGACACTAGTTATAGATTCCGATGCTTCACTTCAGGTTTACCGTATCCATATGACATTCTTATTGACGATGAAACACAGAAATTGCATCGGAATTAAATACAAAAGGCACAGTGCCGACTTAAGTACAAGAAAACTGACTCTTCCTACTGTCTATGTTTTGAACCATTCCTGTGACACTAGTTATAGATTCCGATGCTTCACTTCGGGTTCACTGTATCCCACTGAACTTCTTATTGACGATGAAACACAGAAATTGCATCGGAATTAAATACAAAAGGCACAATGCCGACTCAAGTACAAGAAGACTGGCTCTTCTTACTGTCTATGCTTTGAACCATTCCTGTGAAACTAGTTATAGATTCCGATGCTTCACTTCTGGTTTACTGCATCCCTCTGACGTTCTTATTGACGATGAAACACAGACATTGCATCGAAATTAAATATATATACACAATGCCGACTCAAGTACAAGAAGACTGGCTCTTCTTACTATCTATGTTTGAACCATTCCTGTGACACTTGTTATAGATTCCGATGCTTCACTTCAGGTTTACTGTATCCCTCTGACCTTCCTATTGACACTGAAACACAGAAATTGCATCGGAATTTAATACAAAAGGTACAATGCCGACTTAAGTACAAGAAAACTGGCTCTTTTTACTGTCTATGATTATAACCATTCATGTGACACTAGCTATAGATTCCGATGCTTCACTTCAGGTTAACCGTATCCATATGACATTCTTATTGACGATGAAACACAGAAATTGCATCTGAATTAAATACAAAAGCACAATGTCGACGTAAGTACAAGAGAACTGACTCTTCTTACTGTCTATGTTTAGAAACATTCCTGTGACACTAGTTATAGAATCCGATCTTCACTTCAGGTTTACTGTATCCCACAGACCTTCTTATTGACGATGAAACACAGAAATTGCATCGGAATTAAATACAAAAGGCACAATGCCATCTCAAGTACAAGAAGACTGGTTCTTCTTACTGTATATGTTTTGAACCATTTCTGTGACACTAGTTATAGATTCCGATGCTTCACTTCAGGTTTACTGTATCCCTCTGACCTTCTTATTGACGATGAAACACAAAAATTGCATCGGAATTAAATACAAAAGGCACAATGCCGACTTAAGTACAAGAAGACTGACTCTTCTTACTGTCTATGTTTTGAACTATTCCTGTGAAACTAGTTATAGATTCCGATGCTTCACTTCAGGTTTACTGTATCCCTCTGTCCTTCTTATTGACGATGAAACACAGAAATTGCATCGGAATTAAATACAAAAGGCACAATGCCGAATCAAGAACAAGATGACTGGCTCTTCCTACTGTCTATGTTTTGAATCATGCCTGTGACACTAGTTATAGATTCCGATGCTTCACTTCAGGTTTACTGTATCCCTCTGACCGTCTTATTGACGATGAAACACAGAAATTGCATCGGAATTAAATATATAGGCAGAATGCCGACTCAGGTACAAGAGGACTGGCCCTTCTTACTGTCTATGTTTTGAACCATTCCTGTGACACTAGTTATAGTCTCCGATGCTTCACTTCAGGTTTACTGTACCCCTCTGACCTTCTTATTGACGATGAAACACAGAAATTGTATCAGAATTAAATACAAAAGGCACAAAGCCAAATCAAGGACAAGAAGACTGGCTGTTCTTACTGTCTATGTTTTGTCCCACTCCCGTGACACTAGTTATAGATTCCGATGCTTCACTTCAGGTTTACTGTATCCCTCTGACCTTCTTATTGACGATGAAACAAAAAAATTGCATCGGAATTAAATACAAAAGGCACAATGCCAAATCAAGTACAAGAAGACTGACTCTTCTTACTGTCTATGTTTTGAACTATTCCTTTGACACTAGTTATAGATTCCGATGCTTCACTTCAGGTTTACTGTATCCCTCTGTCCTTCTTATTGACGATGAAACACACAAATTGCATCGGAATTAAATACAAAAGGCACAATGCCGAATCAAGAACAAGATGACTGGCTCTTCCTACTGTCTATGTTTTGAACCATGCCTGTGACACTAGTTATAGACTCCGATGCTTCACTTCAGGTTTACTGTATCCTTCTGACCTTCTTATTGACGATGTAACACAGAAATTGCATTTGAATTAAATACAAAAGCACAATGTCGACTTAAGTACAAGAGAACTGACTCTTCTTACTGTCTATGTTTTGAAACATTCCTGTGACACTAGTTATAGAATCCGATCTTCACTTCAGGTTTACTGTATCCCACTGACCTTATTGACGATGTAACACGGAAATTGCATCGGAATTAAATACAAAAGGCACAATGCCAACTCAAGTACAAGAAGACTGGCTCTTCTTACTGTCTATGTTTTGAACCATCCTGTGACACTAGTTATAGATACCGATGCTTCACTTCAGGTTTACTGTATCCCTCTGACCTTCTTATTGACGATGAAACACAGAAATTGCATCGGAATGAGATAGAAAAGGAACAATGCCGATTAAGTACATGAAAACTGATTCTTCTTACTATCTATATATTGAACCATTATTGTGACACTACTTATAGATTCCGATGCTTCACTTCAGGTTTACTGTATCCCTCTGACCTTCTTATTGACGGTGAAACACAGAAATTGCATCGGAATTAAATACAAAATGCACAATGTGACTTAAGTACAAGAAAACTGACTCTTCTTACTGTCTATATTTTGAACCATTCATGTGACACTAGTTATAGATTCCGATGCTTCACTTCAGGATTACTGTATCCCTCTGACCTTCTTATTGACGATGAAACACAGAAATTACATCGAAATTAAATACAAAAGGCACAATGCCGACTTAAGTACAAGAGAACTGACTCTTCTTACTGTCTCTGTTTTGAAACATTCCTGTGACACTAGTTATAGAATCCGATCTTCACTTCAGGTTTACTGTATCCCCTTGGATCTTCTTGTTGACGACGAAACACAGAAATTGCATCGGATTAAATAGAAAAGGTACAATGCCAACTTAAGTACAAGAAAACTGACTCTTCTTACTGTCTATGTTTTGAACCACTCCTGTGACACTAGTTACACATTCCGATGCATCACTTCAAGATTACTGTATCCCTCTGACCTTCTTATTGACGATGAAACACAGAAATTGCAACGGAATTAAATACAAAAGGCACAAAGCCGACTTAAGTACAAGAAAACTGGCTCTTCTTACTGTCTATGTTTTCAACTTTCCTGTGAGACCGGTTTTAAATTCCGATGCTTCACTTCAGGTTTACTGTATCCCTCGGACCTTCTTATTGACGATGAAACACAGAAATTGCATCGGAATTAAATACAAAAGGCACAATGCCGACTTAAGTACAAGAAAACTGACTCTTCTTCTTGTCTATGTTTTGAACCATTCCTGTGACAATAGTTATAGATTCCGATGCTTCACTTCAGGTTTACTGTATCCCTCTGACCTTCTTATTGACGATGAAACACAGAAATAGTATCGGAATTAAATACAAAAGGCGCAATGCCGACTTAAGTACAACAAAACTGACTCTTCTTACTGTCTATGATTTGAACCATTCCTGTGACACTAGTTATAGATTCCGATGCTTCACTTCCGGTTTACTGTATCCCTCTGACCTTCTTAATGACGATGAAACACAGAAACTGCATCTGATTAAATAGAAAAGGCACAATGCCGACTTAAGTACAAGAAAACTGACTCTTCTTACTGTCTATGTTTTGAACCATTCCTGTGACACTAGTTATCGATTCCGATGCTTCACTTCAGGTTTACTGTATCGCTCTGACCTTCTTATTGACGATGAAACACAGAAATTGCATCGGAATTAAATACAAAAGGCACAATGCCGACTTAAGTTCAAGAAAACTGACGCTTCTTACTGTCTATGTTTTGAACCATTCCTGTGACACTAGTTATAGATTCCGATGTTTCACTTCAGGTTTACTGTATCCCTCTGACCTTCTTATTGACGATGAAACACAGAAATTGCATCGGAATTAAATACAAAAGGCACAATGCCGAATGTAGAACAAGATGACTGGCTCTTCCTACTGCCTATGTTTTGAACCATGTTTGTGACAGTAGTAATAGATTCCGATGCTTCACTTCAGGTTTACTGTATCCCTCTGACCGTCTTGTTGACGATGAAACACAGAAATTGCATCGGAATTAAATATATAGGCACAATTCCGACTCAAGTACAAGAAAACTGGCTCTTCTTACTGTCTATGTTTTGAACCGTTCCTGTGACTCTAGTTATAGACTCCGATGCTTCACTTCAGGTTTACAGTATCCCTCTGACCTTCTTATTGACGATGAAACACAGAAATTGTATCAGAATTGAATAGAAAAGGCACAATGCCGACTTAAGTACAACAAAACTGACTCTTCTTACTGTCTATGTTTGAAGCATTCCCGTGACACTAGTTATAGATTCCGATGCTTCACTTCAGGTTTACTGTAACCCTCTGACCTTCTTATTGACGATGAAACACAGAAAGTGCATCGGTATTAAATAGAAAAGCGCAACGCCAACTTAAGTGCAAGAGAACTGACTCTTCCTACTGTCTATGTTTGAACCATTCCTGTGACACTAGTTATAGATTCCGATGCTTCACTTCGGGTTTACTGTATCCCACTGACGTTCTTATTGACGATGAAACACAGAAATTGCATCGGAATTAAATACAAAAGGCACAATGCCGACTCAAGTACAAGATGACTGGCTCTTCTTACTGTCTATGCTTTGAACCATTCCTGTGACACTAGTTATAGATTCCGATGCTACACTTCTGGTTTACTGTATCCCTCTCACCTTCTTATTGACGATGAAACAGAGACATTGCACCGGAATTAAATACATAGGCACAATGCCGACTCAAGACAAGAAGACTGGCTCTTCTTACTGTCTATGTTATGAACCATTCCTGTGACACTTGTTATAGATTCCGATGCTTCACTTCAGGTTTACTGTATCCCTCTGACCTTCCTATTGACGATGAAACACAGAAATTGCATCGGAATTAAATAGAAAAGGCACAATGCCGACTTAAGTACAAGAAAACTGGCTCTTCTTACTGTCTATGTTTTCTACTTTCCTGTGAGACCGGTTTTAAATTCCGATGCTTCACTTCAGGTTTACTGTATCCCTCGGACCTTCTTATTGACGATGAAACACAGAAATTGCATCGGAATTAAATACAAAAGGCACAATGCCGACTTAAGTACAAGAAAACTGACTCTTCTTACTGTCTATGTTTTTAACCATTCCTGTGACACTAGTTATAGATTCCGATGCTTCACTTCAGGTTTACTGTATCCCTCTGACCTTCTTATTGACGGTGAAACACAGAAATAGTATCGGAATTAAATACAAAAGGCGCAATGCCGACTTAAGTACAAGAAAACTGACTCTTCTTACTGTCTATGATTTGAACCATTCCTGTGACACTAGTTATAGATTCCGATGCTTCACTTCCGGTTTACTGTATCCCTCTGACCTTCTTAATGACGATGAAACACAGAAATTGCATCGGAATTAATTACAAAAGGCACAATGCCGACTTAAGTACAAGAAAACTAATTCTGACTACTGTCTATGTTTTGAACCATTCTTGTGACACTAGTTATAGATTCCGATGCTTCACTTCAGGTGTACTGTATCCCTCTGACCTCTTATTGACGATGAGACACAGAAAATGCACGGAATTAATAAGAAAAGTCACAATGCCGCCTTATGTACAAGAAAACTGATTCTTCTTACTATCTAAGTATTGAACCATTCCTGTGACACTAGTTATAGATTCCGATGCTTCACTTCAGGATTACTGTATCCCTCTGACCTTCTTATTGACGATGAAACACAGAAATTGCATCGGAATTAAATACAAAAAGCACAATGCCGACTTAAGTACAAGAAAACTGACTCTTCTTACTGTCTATATTTTGAACCATTCATGTGACACTAGTTATGGATTCCGATGCTTCGGTTCGGGTTTACCGTATACCTCTGAACTTCTTATTGACGTTGAAACACTGAAATTGCATTGGAATGAAATACAATAGGCACAATGCTGACTTAAGTACAAGAAAACAAACTCTTCATACTGTCTCTGTTTTGAACCATTCATGTGACACTAGTTATAGAATCCGATCTTCACTTCAGGTTTACTGTATCCCACTGACCGTCTTATTGACGATGTAACACAGAAATTGCATCGGAATTAAATACAAAAGTCACAATGCCAACTCAAGTACAAGAAGACTGGCTCTCCTTACTGTCTATGCTTTCAACCATTCCTGTGACACTAGTTATGGATTCCGATGCTTCACTTCGGGTTTACTGTATCCCTCTGACCTTCTTATTGACGATGAAACACAGAAATTGCATCGGAATTAAATACAAAAGGCACAATGCCGACACAAGTACAAGAAGACTGGCTCTTCTTACTGTCTATGTTTTCAACTTTCCTGAGAGACCGGTTTTAGATTCCGATGCTTCACTTCAGGTTTACTGTATCCCTCGGACCTTCTTATTGACGATGAAACACAGAAATTGCATCGGAATTAAATACAAAAGGCACAATGCCGACTTAAGTACAAGAAAACTGACTCTTCTTACGGTCTATGTTTTGAACCATTCCTGTGACACTAGTTATAGATTCCGGTGCTTCACTTCAGGTTTACTGTATCCCTCTGACCTTCTTATTGACGATGAAACACAGAAATAGTATCGGAATTAAATGCAAAAGGCGCAATGCCGACTTAAGTACAAGAAAACAGACTCATCTTACTGTCTATGTTTTGAACCATTCCTGTGACACTAGTTATAGATTCCGATGCTTCACTTCCGGTTTACTGTATCCCTCTGACCTTCTTATTGACGATGAAACACAGAAATTGCATCGGAATTAAATACAAAAGGCACAATGCCGACTTAAGTACAAGAAAACTGATTCTGACTACTGTCTATATTTTGAACCATTCCTGTGACACTAGTTATAGATTCCGATGCTTCACTTCAGGTGTACTGTATCCCTCTGACCTCTTATTGACGATGAGACACAGAAATTGCATCGGAATTATTTAGAAAAGGCACAATGCCGACTTATGTACAAGAAAACTGACTCTTCTTACTGTCTATGTATTGAACCATACCTGTGACTCTAGATATAGATTCCGTTGCTTCACTTCAGGTTTACTGTATACCTCTGAACTTCTTATTGACGTTGAAACACTGAAATTGCATTGGAATGAAATACAACAGGCACAATGCTGACTTAAGTACAATAAAACAAACTCTTCATACTGTCTCTGTTTTGAACCATTCATGTGACACTAGTTATAGATTCCGATGCTTCACTTCAGGTTTACTGTATCCCTCTGACCTTCTTATTGACGATGAAAAACAGAAATTGCATCGGAATTAAATACAAAAGGCACAATGCCGACTTAAGTACAAGAAAACTGACTCTTCTTACAGTCTACGTTTTGAACCATTCCTGTGACACTAGTTATAGAGTCCTATGCTTCACTTCAGGTTTACTGTATCCCTCTGACCTTCGTATTGACGATGAAAGACAGAAATGGCATCGGAATTAAATACAAAAGGCACAATGCCGACTTAAGTACAAGAAAACTGACTCTTCTTACTGTCTATGATTTGAACCATTCCTGTGACACTAGTTATAGATTCCGATGCTTCACTTCAGGTTTACTGTATACCTCTGACCTTCTTATTGAAGATGAAACACAGAATTTGCATCAGACTTAAATACAAAAGGCACAATGCCGACTTAAGTACACGAAAACTGACTCTTCTTACTGTCTATGTTTGGAATCATTCCCGTGACACTCGTTATAGATTCCGATGCTTCACTTCAGGATTACTGTATACCTCTGAACTTCTTATTGACGTTGAAACACTGAAATTGCATTGGAATGAAATACAAAAGGCACAATGCTGACTTAAGTACAAGAAAACAAACTCTTCATACTGTCTCTGTTTTGAACCATTCATGTGACACTCGTTATAGATTCCGATGCTTCACTTCAGGTTTACTGTATCCCTCTGATCTTCTTATTGACGATGTAACACAGAAATTGCATCGGAATTAAATACAAAAGGCACAATGCCGACTTAAGTTCAAGAAAACTGACTCTTCTTACAGTCTACGTTTTGAACCATTCCTGTGACACTAGTTATAGATTTCTATGCTTCATTTCAGGTTTACTGTTTCCCTCTGACCTTCGTATTGACGATGAAACACAGAAATGGCATCGGAATTAAATACAAAAGGCACAATGCCGACTTAAGTACAAGAAAACTGACTCTTCTTACTGTCTATGATTTGAACCATTCCTGTGACACTAGTTATAGATTCCGATGCTTCACTTGAAGTTTACTGTATACCTCTGACCTTCTTATTGACGATGAAACACAGAATTTGCATCAGACTTAAATACAAAAGGCACAATGCCGGCTTAAGTACACGAAAACTGACTCTTCTTACTGTCTATGTTTTGAACCATTCCTGTGACACTCGTTATAGATTCCGATGCTTCACTTCAGGATTACTGTATCCCTCGGACCTTCTTATTGACGATGAAACACAGAAATTGCATCGGAATTAAATACAGAAGGCACAATGCTGATTAAAATACAAGAAAGCTGACTCTTCTTACCGTCTATGTTTTGAACTATTCATGTGACACTATTTATAGATTCCGATGCTTCACTTTAGGTTTACTGTATCCCTCTGACCTTCTCATTGACGATGAAACACTGAAATTGCATCGGAATTAAATACAAAAGGCACAATGCCGACTTAAGTACAAGAAAACTGACTCTTCTTACAGTCTACGTTTTGAACCATTCCTGTGACACTAGTTATAGAGTCCTATGCTTCACTTCAGGTTTACTGTATCCCTCTGACCTTCGTATTGACGATGAAAGACAGAAATGGCATCGGAATTAAATACAAAAGGCACAATGCCGACTTAAGTACAAGAAAACTGACTCTTCTTACTGTCTATGATTTGAACCATTCCTCTGACACTAGTTATAGATTCCGATGCTTCACTTCAGGTTTACTGTATACCTCTGACCTTCTTATTGAAGATGAAACACAGAATTTGCATCAGACTTAAATACAAAAGGCACAATGCCGACTTAAGTACACGAAAACTGACTCTTCTTACTGTCTATGTTTGGAATCATTCCTGTGACACTCGTTATAGATTCCGATGCTTCACTTCAGGATTACTGTATACCTCTGAACTTCTTATTGACGTTGAAACACTGAAATTGCATTGGAATGAAATACAAAAGGCACAATGCTGACTTAAGTACAAGAAAACAAACTCTTCATACTGTCTCTGTTTTGAACCATTCATGTGACACTCGTTATAGATTCCGATGCTTCACTTCAGGTTTACTGTATCCCTCTGATCTTCTTATTGACGATGAAACACAGAAATTGCATCGGAATTGAATACAAAAGGCACAATGCCGACTTAAGTTCAAGAAAACTGACTCTTCTTACAGTCTACGTTTTGAACCATTCCTGTGACACTAGTTATAGATTCCTATGCTTCATTTCAGGTTTACTGTTTCCCTCTGACATTCGTATTGACGATGAAACACAGAAATGGCATCGGAATTAAATACAAAAGGCACAATGCCGACTTAAGTACAAGAAAACTGACTCTTCTTACTGTCTATGATTTGAACCATTCCTGTGACACTAGTTATAGATTCCGATGCTTCACTTGAGGTTTACTGTATACCTCTGACCTTCTTATTGATGATGAAACACAGAATTTGCATCAGACTTAAATACAAAAGGCACAATGCCGGCTTAAGTACACGAAAACTGACTCTTCTTACTGTCTATGTTTTGAACCATTCCTGTGACACTCGTTATAGATTCCGATGCTTCACTTCAGGATTACTGTATCCCTCGGACCTTCTTATTGACGATGAAACACAGAAATTGCATCGGAATTAAATACAGAAGGCACAATGCTGATTAAAATACAAGAAAACTGACTCTTCTTACTGTCTATGTTTTGAACTATTCATGTGACACTATTTATAGATTCCGATGCTTCACTTTAGGTTTACTGTATCCCTCTGACCTTCTCATTGACGATGAAACACTGAAATTGCATCGGAATTAAATACAAAAGGCACAATGCCGACTTAAGTACAAGAAAACTGACTCTTCTTACTGTCTATGTTTTGAACCATTCCTGTGACACTAGTTATAGATTCCGATGCATCACTTCCGTTTTACTGTATCCCTCTGACCTTCTTATTGACGATGAAACACAGAAATTGCATCGGAATTAAATACAAAAGGCACAATGCCGACTTAAGTACAAGAAAACTGATTCTTCCTAGTGTCTATGTTTTGAACCATTCCTGTGACATTATTTATAGATTCCGATGCTTCACTTCAGGTGTACTGTATCCCCCTGACCTCTTATTGACGATGAAACACAGAAATTGCATCGGAATTAAATACAGAAGGCACAATGCTGATTAAAATACAAGAAAACTGACTCTTCTTACTGTCTATGTTTTGAACTATTCATGTGACACTATTTATAGATTCCGATGCTTCACTTTAGGATTACTGTATCCCTCTGACCTTCTTATTGACGATGAAACACAGAAATTACATCGAAATTAAATACAAAAGGCACAATGCCGACTTAAGTACAAGAGAACTGACTCTTCTTACTGTCTCTGTTTTGAAACATTCCTGTGACACTAGTTATAGAATCCGATCTTCACTTCAGGTTTACTGTATCCCCTTGGATCTTCTTGTTGACGACGAAACACAGAAATTGCATCGGATTAAATAGAAAAGGTACAATGCCAACTTAAGTACAAGAAAACTGACTCTTCTTACTGTCTATGTTTTGAACCACTCCTGTGACACTAGTTACACATTCCGATGCATCACTTCAAGATTACTGTATCCCTCTGACCTTCTTATTGACGATGAAACACAGAAATTGCAACGGAATTAAATACAAAAGGCACAAAGCCGACTTAAGTACAAGAAAACTGGCTCTTCTTACTGTCTATGTTTTCAACTTTCCTGTGAGACCGGTTTTAAATTCCGATGCTTCACTTCAGGTTTACTGTATCCCTCGGACCTTCTTATTGACGATGAAACACAGAAATTGCATCGGAATTAAATACAAAAGGCACAATGCCGACTTAAGTACAAGAAAACTGACTCTTCTTCTTGTCTATGTTTTGAACCATTCCTGTGACAATAGTTATAGATTCCGATGCTTCACTTCAGGTTTACTGTATCCCTCTGACCTTCTTATTGACGATGAAACACAGAAATAGTATCGGAATTAAATACAAAAGGCGCAATGCCGACTTAAGTACAACAAAACTGACTCTTCTTACTGTCTATGATTTGAACCATTCCTGTGACACTAGTTATAGATTCCGATGCTTCACTTCCGGTTTACTGTATCCCTCTGACCTTCTTAATGACGATGAAACATAGAAACTGCATCTGATTAAATAGAAAAGGCACAATGCCGACTTAAGTACAAGAAAACTGACTCTTCTTACTGTCTATGTTTTGAACCATTCCTGTGACACTAGTTATCGATTCCGATGCTTCACTTCAGGTTTACTGTATCGCTCTGACCTTCTTATTGACGATGAAACACAGAAATTGCATCGGAATTAAATACAAAAGGCACAATGCCGACTTAAGTTCAAGAAAACTGACTCTTCTTACTGTCTATGTTTTGAACCATTCCTGTGACACTAGTTATAGATTCCGATGTTTCACTTCAGGTTTACTGTATCCCTCTGACCTTCTTATTGACGATGAAACACAGAAATTGCATCGGAATTAAATACAAAAGGCACAATGCCGAATGTAGAACAAGATGACTGGCTCTTCCTACTGCCTATGTTTTGAACCATGTTTGTGACAGTAGTAATAGATTCCGATGCTTCACTTCAGGTTTACTGTATCCCTCTGACCGTCTTGTTGACGATGAAACACAGAAATTGCATCGGAATTAAATATATAGGCACAATTCCGACTCAAGTACAAGAAAACTGGCTCTTCTTACTGTCTATGTTTTGAACCGTTCCTGTGACTCTAGTTATAGACTCCGATGCTTCACTTCAGGTTTACAGTATCCCTCTGACCTTCTTATTGACGATGAAACACAGAAATTGTATCAGAATTGAATAGAAAAGGCACAATGCCGACTTAAGTACAACAAAACTGACTCTTCTTACTGTCTATGTTTGAAGCATTCCCGTGACACTAGTTATAGATTCCGATGCTTCACTTCAGGTTTACTGTAACCCTCTGACCTTCTTATTGACGATGAAACACAGAAAGTGCATCGGTATTAAATAGAAAAGCGCAACGCCAACTTAAGTGCAAGAGAACTGACTCTTCCTACTGTCTATGTTTGAACCATTCCTGTGACACTAGTTATAGATTCCGATGCTTCACTTCGGGTTTACTGTATCCCACTGACGTTCTTATTGACGATGAAACACAGAAATTGCATCGGAATTAAATACAAAAGGCACAATGCCGACTCAAGTACAAGATGACTGGCTCTTCTTACTGTCTATGCTTTGAACCATTCCTGTGACACTAGTTATAGATTCCGATGCTACACTTCTGGTTTACTGTATCCCTCTCACCTTCTTATTGACGATGAAACAGAGACATTGCACCGGAATTAAATACATAGGCACAATGCCGACTCAAGACAAGAAGACTGGCTCTTCTTACTGTCTATGTTATGAACCATTCCTGTGACACTTGTTATAGATTCCGATGCTTCACTTCAGGTTTACTGTATCCCTCTGACCTTCCTATTGACGATGAAACACAGAAATTGCATCGGAATTAAATAGAAAAGGCACAATGCCGACTTAAGTACAAGAAAACTGGCTCTTCTTACTGTCTATGTTTTCTACTTTCCTGTGAGACCGGTTTTAAATTCCGATGCTTCACTTCAGGTTTACTGTATCCCTCGGACCTTCTTATTGACGATGAAACACAGAAATTGCATCGGAATTAAATACAAAAGGCACAATGCCGACTTAAGTACAAGAAAACTGACTCTTCTTACTGTCTATGTTTTTAACCATTCCTGTGACACTAGTTATAGATTCCGATGCTTCACTTCAGGTTTACTGTATCCCTCTGACCTTCTTATTGACGGTGAAACACAGAAATAGTATCGGAATTAAATACAAAAGGCGCAATGCCGACTTAAGTACAAGAAAACTGACTCTTCTTACTGTCTATGATTTGAACCATTCCTGTGACACTAGTTATAGATTCCGATGCTTCACTTCCGGTTTACTGTATCCCTCTGACCTTCTTAGTGACGATGAAACACAGAAATTGCATCGGAATTAATTACAAAAGGCACAATGCCGACTTAAGTACAAGAAAACTAATTCTGACTACTGTCTATGTTTTGAACCATTCTTGTGACACTAGTTATAGATTCCGATGCTTCACTTCAGGTGTACTGTATCCCTCTGACCTCTTATTGACGATGAGACACAGAAAATGCACGGAATTAATAAGAAAAGTCACAATGCCGCCTTATGTACAAGAAAACTGATTCTTCTTACTATCTAAGTATTGAACCATTCCTGTGACACTAGTTATAGATTTCGATGCTTCACTTCAGGATTACTGTATCCCTCTGACCTTCTTATTGACGATGAAACACAGAAATTGCATCGGAATTAAATACAAAAAGCACAATGCCGACTTAAGTACAAGAAAACTGACTCTTCTTACTGTCTATATTTTGAACCATTCATGTGACACTAGTTATGGATTCCGATGCTTCGGTTCGGGTTTACCGTATACCTCTGAACTTCTTATTGACGTTGAAACACTGAAATTGCATTGGAATGAAATACAATAGGCACAATGCTGACTTAAGTACAAGAAAACAAACTCTTCATACTGTCTCTGTTTTGAACCATTCATGTGACACTAGTTATAGAATCCGATCTTCACTTCAGGTTTACTGTATCCCACTGACCGTCTTATTGACGATGTAACACAGAAATTGCATCGGAATTAAATACAAAAGTCACAATGCCAACTCAAGTACAAGAAGACTGGCTCTCCTTACTGTCTATGCTTTCAACCATTCCTGTGACACTAGTTATGGATTCCGATGCTTCACTTCGGGTTTACTGTATCCCTCTGACCTTCTTATTGACGATGAAACACAGAAATTGCATCGGAATTAAATACAAAAGGCACAATGCCGACACAAGTACAAGAAGACTGGCTCTTCTTACTGTCTATGTTTTCAACTTTCCTGAGAGACCGGTTTTAGATTCCGATGCTTCACTTCAGGTTTACTGTATCCCTCGGACCTTCTTATTGACGATGAAACACAGAAATTGCATCGGAATTAAATACAAAAGGCACAATGCCGACTTAAGTACAAGAAAACTGACTCTTCTTACGGTCTATGTTTTGAACCATTCCTGTGACACTAGTTATAGATTCCGGTGCTTCACTTCAGGTTTACTGTATCCCTCTGACCTTTTTATTGACGATGAAACACAGAAATAGTATCGGAATTAAATGCAAAAGGCGCAATGCCGACTTAAGTACAAGAAAACAGACTCATCTTACTGTCTATGTTTTGAACCATTCCTGTGACACTAGTTATAGATTCCGATGCTTCACTTCCGGTTTACTGTATCCCTCTGACCTTCTTATTGACGATGAAACACAGAAATTGCATCGGAATTAAATACAAAAGGCACAATGCCGACTTAAGTACAAGAAAACTGATTCTGACTACTGTCTATATTTTGAACCATTCCTGTGACACTAGTTATAGATTCCGATGCTTCACTTCAGGTGTACTGTATCCCTCTGACCTCTTATTGACGATGAGACACAGAAATTGCATCGGAATTATTTAGAAAAGGCACAATGCCGACTTATGTACAAGAAAACTGACTCTTCTTACTGTCTATGTATTGAACCATACCTGTGACTCTAGATATAGATTCCGTTGCTTCACTTCAGGTTTACTGTATACCTCTGAACTTCTTATTGACGTTGAAACACTGAAATTGCATTGGAATGAAATACAACAGGCACAATGCTGACTTAAGTACAATAAAACAAACTCTTCATACTGTCTCTGTTTTGAACCATTCATGTGACACTAGTTATAGATTCCGATGCTTCACTTCAGGTTTACTGTATCCCTCTGACCTTCTTATTGACGATGAAAAACAGAAATTGCATCGGAATTAAATACAAAAGGCACAATGCCGACTTAAGTACAAGAAAACTGACTCTTCTTACAGTCTACGTTTTGAACCATTCCTGTGACACTAGTTATAGAGTCCTATGCTTCACTTCAGGTTTACTGTATCCCTCTGACCTTCGTATTGACGATGAAAGACAGAAATGGCATCGGAATTAAATACAAAAGGCACAATGCCGACTTAAGTACAAGAAAACTGACTCTTCTTACTGTCTATGATTTGAACCATTCCTGTGACACTAGTTATAGATTCCGATGCTTCACTTCAGGTTTACTGTATACCTCTGACCTTCTTATTGAAGATGAAACACAGAATTTGCATCAGACTTAAATACAAAAGGCACAATGCCGACTTAAGTACACGAAAACTGACTCTTCTTACTGTCTATGTTTGGAATCATTCCCGTGACACTCGTTATAGATTCCGATGCTTCACTTCAGGATTACTGTATACCTCTGAACTTCTTATTGACGTTGAAACACTGAAATTGCATTGGAATGAAATACAAAAGGCACAATGCTGACTTAAGTACAAGAAAACAAACTCTTCATACTGTCTCTGTTTTGAACCATTCATGTGACACTCGTTATAGATTCCGATGCTTCACTTCAGGTTTACTGTATCCCTCTGATCTTCTTATTGACGATGAAACACAGAAATTGCATCGGAATTAAATACAAAAGGCACAATGCCGACTTAAGTTCAAGAAAACTGACTCTTCTTACAGTCTACGTTTTGAACCATTCCTGTGACACTAGTTATAGATTTCTATGCTTCATTTCAGGTTTACTGTTTCCCTCTGACCTTCGTATTGACGATGAAACACAGAAATGGCATCGGAATTAAATACAAAAGGCACAATGCCGACTTAAGTACAAGAAAACTGACTCTTCTTACTGTCTATGATTTGAACCATTCCTGTGACACTAGTTATAGATTCCGATGCTTCACTTGAAGTTTACTGTATACCTCTGACCTTCTTATTGACGATGAAACACAGAATTTGCATCAGACTTAAATACAAAAGGCACAATGCCGGCTTAAGTACACGAAAACTGACTCTTCTTACTGTCTATGTTTTGAACCATTCCTGTGACACTCGTTATAGATTCCGATGCTTCACTTCAGGATTACTGTATCCCTCGGACCTTCTTATTGACGATGAAACACAGAAATTGCATCGGAATTAAATACAGAAGGCACAATGCTGATTAAAATACAAGAAAGCTGACTCTTCTTACCGTCTATGTTTTGAACTATTCATGTGACACTATTTATAGATTCCGATGCTTCACTTTAGGTTTACTGTATCCCTCTGACCTTCTCATTGACGATGAAACACTGAAATTGCATCGGAATTAAATACAAAAGGCACAATGCCGACTTAAGTACAAGAAAACTGACTCTTCTTACAGTCTACGTTTTGAACCATTCCTGTGACACTAGTTATAGAGTCCTATGCTTCACTTCAGGTTTACTGTATCCCTCTGACCTTCGTATTGACGATGAAAGACAGAAATGGCATCGGAATTAAATACAAAAGGCACAATGCCGACTTAAGTACAAGGAAACTGACTCTTCTTACTGTCTATGATTTGAACCATTCCTGTGACACTAGTTATAGATTCCGATGCTTCACTTCAGGTTTACTGTATACCTCTGACCTTCTTATTGAAGATGAAACACAGAATTTGCATCAGACTTAAATACAAAAGGCACAATGCCGACTTAAGTACACGAAAACTGACTCTTCTTACTGTCTATGTTTGGAATCATTCCTGTGACACTCGTTATAGATTCCGATGCTTCACTTCAGGATTACTGTATACCTCTGAACTTCTTATTGACGTTGAAACACTGAAATTGCATTGGAATGAAATACAAAAGGCACAATGCTGACTTAAGTACAAGAAAACAAACTCTTCATACTGTCTCTGTTTTGAACCATTCATGTGACACTCGTTATAGATTCCGATGCTTCACTTCAGGTTTACTGTATCCCTCTGATCTTCTTATTGACGATGAAACACAGAAATTGCATCGGAATTGAATACAAAAGGCACAATGCCGACTTAAGTTCAAGAAAACTGACTCTTCTTACAGTCTACGTTTTGAACCATTCCTGTGACACTAGTTATAGATTCCTATGCTTCATTTCAGGTTTACTGTTTCCCTCTGACATTCGTATTGACGATGAAACACAGAAATGGCATCGGAATTAAATACAAAAGGCACAATGCCGACTTAAGTACAAGAAAACTGACTCTTCTTACTGTCTATGATTTGAACCATTCCTGTGACACTAGTTATAGATTCCGATGCTTCACTTGAGGTTTACTGTATACCTCTGACCTTCTTATTGATGATGAAACACAGAATTTGCATCAGACTTAAATACAAAAGGCACAATGCCGGCTTAAGTACACGAAAACTGACTCTTCTTACTGTCTATGTTTTGAACCATTCCTGTGACACTCGTTATAGATTCCGATGCTTCACTTCAGGATTACTGTATCCCTCGGACCTTCTTATTGACGATGAAACACAGAAATTGCATCGGAATTAAATACAGAAGGCACAATGCTGATTAAAATACAAGAAAACTGACTCTTCTTACTGTCTATGTTTTGAACTATTCATGTGACACTATTTATAGATTCCGATGCTTCACTTTAGGTTTACTGTATCCCTCTGACCTTCTCATTGACGATGAAACACTGAAATTGCATCGGAATTAAATACAAAAGGCACAATGCCGACTTAAGTACAAGAAAACTGACTCTTCTTACTGTCTATGTTTTGAACCATTCCTGTGATACTAGTTATAGATTCCGATGCATCACTTCCGTTTTACTGTATCCCTCTGACCTTCTTATTGACGATGAAACACAGAAATTGCATCGGAATTAAATACAAAAGGCACAATGCCGACTTAAGTACAAGAAAACTGATTCTTCCTAGTGTCTATGTTTTGAACCATTCCTGTGACATTATTTATAGATTCCGATGCTTCACTTCAGGTGTACTGTATCCCCCTGACCTCTTATTGACGATGAAACACAGAAATTGCATCGGAATTAAATACAAAAGGTAGAATGCCGACTTAAGTACAAGAAAACTGGCTCTTCTTACTGTCTCATTTTGAACCATTCATGTGACACTAGATATGGATTCCGATGCTTCACTTCAGGTTTACTGTATCCCTCTGACCTTCTTATTGACGATGAAACACAGAAATTGCATCGGAATTAAATACAAAAGGCACAATGCCGACTCAAGTACAAGAAGACTGGCTCTTCTTACTGTCTATGTTTTCAACTTTCCTGTGAGACCGGTTTTAGATTCCGATGCTTCACTTCAGGTTTACTGTATCCCTCGGACCTTCTTATTGACGATGAAACACAGAAATTGCGTCGGAATTAAATACAAAAGGCACAATGCCGACTTAAGTACAAGAAAACTGACTCTTCTTACGGTCTATGTTTTGAACCATTCCTGTGACACCAGTTATAGATTCCGATGCTTCACTACAGGTTTACTGTATACCTCTGACCTTCTTATTGACGATGAAACACAGAAATAGTATCGGAATTAAATAGAAAAGGCGCAATGCCGACTTAAGTACAAGAAAACTGACTCTTCTTACTGTCTATGTTTTGAACCATTCCTGAGACACTAGTTATAGATTCCGATGCTTCACTTATGGTTTACTGTATCCCTCTGACCTTCTTAGTGACGATGAAACACAGAAATTGCATCGGAATTAAATACAAAAGGCACAATGCCGACTTAAGTACAAGAAAACTGATTCTGACTACTGTCTATATTTTGAACCATTCCTGTGACACTAGTTATAGATTCCGATGCTTCACTTCAGGTGTACTGTATCCCTCTGACCTCTTATTGACGATGAGACACAGAAATTGCATCGGAATTAAATAGAAAAGGCACAATGCCGACTTATGTACAAGAAAACTGACTCTTCTTACTGTCTATGTTTTGAACCATTCCTGTGACACTAGTTATAGTTTCCGATGCTTCACTTTAGGTTTACTGGATCCCTCTGACCTTCTTAATGACGATGAAACACAGAAATTGCATCGGAATTAATTACAAAAGGCACAATGCCGACTTAAGTACAAGAAAACTAATTCTGACTACTGTCTATGTTTTGAACCATTCTTGTGACACTAGTTATAGATTCCGATGCTTCACTTCAGGTGTACTGTATCCCTCTGACCTCTTATTGACGATGAGACACAGAAAATGCACGGAATTAATAAGAAAAGGCACAATGCCGACTTATGTACAAGAAAACTGACTCTTCTTACTGTCTATGTTTTGAACCATTCCTGTCACACTAGTTATAGATTCCGATGCTTCACTTCAGGTTTACTGTATCCCTCGGACCTTCTTATTGACGATGAAACACAGAAATTGCATCGGAATTAAATACAAAATGCACAATGCCGACTTAAGTACAAGAAAACTGACTCTTCTTACTGTCTATGTTTTGAACCATACCTGTGACACTAGATATAGATTCCGATGCTTCACTTCAGGTTTACTGTATACCTCTGAACTTCTTATTGACGTTGAAACACTGAAATTCCGTTGGAATGAAATACAAAAGGCACAATGCTGACTTAAGTACAAGAAAACAAACTCTTCATACTGTCTCTGTTTTGAACCATTCATGTGACACTAGTTATAGAATCCGATCTTCTCTTCAGGTTTACTGTATCCCACTGACCGTCTTATTGACGATGAAACACAGAAATTGCATCGGAATTAAATACAAAAGTCACAATGCCAACTCAAGTACAAGAAGACTGGCTCTCCTTACTGTCTATGCTTTGAACCATTCCTGTGACACTAGTTATAGATTCCGATGCTTCACTTCAGGTTTACTGTATCCCTCTGACCTTCTTATTGACGATGAAACACAGAAATTGCATCGGAATGAAATAGAAAAGGCACAATGCCGATTAAGTACTTGAAAACTGATTCTTCTTACTATCTAAGTATTGAACCATTCCTGTGACACTAGTTATAGATTCCGATGCTTCACTTCAGGATTACTGTATCCCTCTGACCTTCTTATTGACGATGAAACACAGAAATTGCATCGGAATTAAATACATAAAGCACAATGCCGACTTAAGTACAAGAAAACTGACTCTTCTTACTGTCTATATTTTGAACCATTCATGTGACACTAGTTATGGATTCCGATGCTTCACTTCGGGTTTACTGTATACCTCTGAACTTCTTATTGACGTTGAAACACTGAAATTGCATTGGAATGAAATACAAAAGGCACAATGCTGACTTAAGTACAAGAAAACAAACTCTTCATACTGTCTCTGTTTTGAACCATTCATGTGACACTAGTTATAGAATCCGATCTTCACTTCAGGTTTACTGTATCCCACTGACCGTCTTATTGACGATGTAACACAGAAATTGCATCGGAATTAAATACAAAAGTCACAATGCCAACTCAAGTACAAGAAGACTGGCTCTCCTTACTGTCTATGCTTTCAACCATTCCTGTGACACTAGTTATGGATTCCGATGCTTCACTTCGGGTTTACTGTATCCCTCTGACCTTCTTATTGACGATGAAACACAGAAATTGCATCGGAATTAAATACAAAAGGCACAATGCCGACACAAGTACAAGAAGACTGGCTCTTCTTACTGTCTATGTTTTCAACTTTCCTGAGAGACCGGTTTTAGATTCCGATGCTTCACTTCAGGTTTACTGTATCCCTCGGACCTTCTTATTGACGATGAAACACAGAAATTGCATCGGAATTAAATACAAAAGGCACAATGCCGACTTAAGTACAAGAAAACAGACTCATCTTACTGTCTATGTTTTGAACCATTCCTGTGACACTAGTTATAGATTCCGATGCTTCACTTCCGGTTTACTGTATCCCTCTGACCTTCTTATTGACGATGAAACACAGAAATTGCATCGGAATTAAATACAAAAGGCACAATGCCGACTTAAGTACAAGAAAACTGATTCTGACTACTGTCTATACTTTGAACCATTCCTGTGACACTAGTTATAGATTCCGATGCTTCACTTCAGGTGTACTGTATCCCTCTGACCTCTTATTGACGATGAGACACAGTAATTGCATCGGAATTATTTAGAAAAGGCACAATGCCGACTTATGTACAAGAAAACTGACTCTTATTACTGTCTATGTTTTGAACCATTCCTGTGACACTAGTTATAGATTCCGATGCTTCACTTTAGGTTTACTGTATCCCTCTGACCTTCTTATTGACGATGAAACACAGAAATTCCATCGGAATTAAATACAAAAGGCACAATTACGACTTAAGTACAAGAAAACTGACTCTTCTTACTGTCTATGTTTTGAACCATACTTGTGACTCTAGATATAGATTCCGTTGCTTCACTTCAGGTTTACTGTATACCTCTGAACTTCTTATTGACGTTGAAACACTGAAATTGCATTGGAATGAAATACAACAGGCACAATGCTGACTTAAGTACAATAAAACAAACTCTTCATACTGTCTCTGTTTTGAACCATTCATGTGACACAAGTTATAGATTCCGATGCTTCACTTCAGGTTTACTGTATCCCTCTGACCTTCTTATTGACGATGAAAAACAGAAATTGCATCGGAATTAAATACAAAAGGCACAATGCCGACTTAAGTACAAGAAAACTGACTCTTCTTACAGTCTACGTTTTGAACCATTCCTGTGACACTAGTTATAGAGTCCTATGCTTCACTTCAGGTTTACTGTATCGCTCTGACCTTCGTATTGACGATGAAAGACAGAAATGGCATCGGAATTAAATACAAAAGGCACAATGCCGACTTAAGTACAAGAAAACTGACTCTTCTTACAGTCTATGATTTGAACCATTCCTGTGACACTAGTTATAGATTCCGATGCTTCACTTCAGGTTTACTGTATACCTCTGACCTTCTTATTGAAGATGAAACACAGAATTTGCATCAGACTTAAATACAAAAGGCACAATGCCGACTTAAGTACACGAAAACTGACTCTTCTACTGTCTATGTTTGGAATCATTCCTGTGACACTCGTTATAGATTCCGATGCTTCACTTCAGGATTACTGTATACCTCTGAACTTCTTATTGACGTTGAAACACTGAAATTGCATTGGAATGAAATACAAAAGGCACAATGCTGACCTAAGTACAAGAAAACAAACTCTTCATACTGTCTCAGTTTTGAACCATTCATGTGACACTCGTTATAGATTCCGATGCTTCACTTAAGGTTTACTGTATCCCTCTGATCTTCTTATTGACGATGAAACACAGAAATTGCATCGGAATTAAATACAAAAGGCACAATGACGACTTAAGTTCAAGAAAACTGACTCTTCTTACAGTCTACGTTTTGAACCATTCCTGTGACACTAGTTATAGATTTCTATGCTTCATTTCAGGTTTACTGTTTCCCTCTGACCTTCGTATTGACGATGAAACACAGAAATGGCATCGGAATTAAATACAAAAGGCACAATGCCGACTTAAGTACAAGAAAACTGACTCTTCTTACTGTCTATGGTTTGAACCATTCCTGTGACACTAGTTATAGATTCCGATGCTTCACTTGAGGTTTACTGTATACCTCTGACCTTCTTATTGACGATGAAACACAGAATTTGCATCAGACTTAAATACAAAAGGCACAATGCCGGCTTAAGTACACGAAAACTGACTCTTCTTACTGTCTATGTTTTGAACCATTCCTGTGACACTCGTTATAGATTCCGATGCTTCACTTCAGGATTACTGTATCCCTCGGACCTTCTTATTGACGATGAAACACAGAAATTGCATCGGAATTAAATACAGAAGGCACAATGCTGATTAAAATACAAGAAAGCTGACTCTTCTTACCGTCTATGTTTTGAACTATTCATGTGACACTATTTATAGATTCCGATGCTTCACTTTAGGTTTACTGTATCCCTCTGACCTTCTCATTGACGATGAAACACTGAAATTGCATCGGAATTAAATACAAAAGGCACAATGCCGACTTAAGTACAAGAAAACTGACTCTTCTTACAGTCTACGTTTTGAACCATTCCTGTGACACTAGTTATAGAGTCCTATGCTTCACTTCAGGTTTACTGTATCCCTCTGACCTTCGTATTGACGATGAAAGACAGAAATGGCATCGGAATTAAATACAAAGGGCACAATGCCGACTTAAGTACAAGAAAACTGACTCTTCTTACTGTCTATGATTTGAACCATTCCTGTGACACTAGTTATAGATTCCGATGCTTCACTTCAGGTTTACTGTATACCTCTGACCTTCTTATTGAAGATGAAACACAGAATTTGCATCAGACTTAAATACAAAAGGCACAATGCCGACTTAAGTACACGAAAACTGACTCTTCTTACTGTCTATGTTTGGAATCATTCCTGTGACACTCGTTATAGATTCCGATGCTTCACTTCAGGATTACTGTATACCTCTGAACTTCTTATTGACGTTGAAACACTGAAATTGCATTGGAATGAAATACAAAAGGCACAATGCTGACTTAAGTACAAGAAAACAAACTCTTCATACTGTCTCTGTTTTGAACCATTCATGTGACACTCGTTATAGATTCCGATGCTTCACTTCAGGTTTACTGTATCCCTCGGACCTTCTTATTGACGATGAAACACAGAAATTGCGTCGGAATTAAATACAAAAGGCACAATGCCGACTTAAGTACAAGAAAACTGACTCTTCTTACGGTCTATGTTTTGAACCATTCCTGTGACACCAGTTATAGATTCCGATGCTTCACTACAGGTTTACTGTATACCTCTGACCTTCTTATTGACGATGAAACACAGAAATAGTATCGGAATTAAATAGAAAAGGCGCAATGCCGACTTAAGTACAAGAAAACTGACTCTTCTTACTGTCTATGTTTTGAACCATTCCTGAGACACTAGTTATAGATTCCGATGCTTCACTTATGGTTTACTGTATCCCTCTGACCTTCTTAGTGACGATGAAACACAGAAATTGCATCGGAAATAAATACAAAAGGCACAATGCCGACTGAAGTACAAGAAAACTGATTCTGACTACTGTCTATATTTTGAACCATTCCTGTGACACTAGTTATAGATTCCGATGCTTCACTTCAGGTGTACTGTATCCCTCTGACCTCTTATTGACGATGAGACACAGAAATTGCATCGGAATTAAATAGAAAAGGCACAATGCCGACTTATGTACAAGAAAACTGACTCTTCTTACTGTCTATGTTTTGAACCATTCCTGTGACACTAGTTATAGTTTCCGATGCTTCACTTTAGGTTTACTGGATCCCTCTGACCTTCTTATTGACGATGAAACACAGAAATTGCATCGGAATTAAATACAAAAGGTACAATGCCGACTTAAGTACAAGAAAACTGACTCTTCTTACTGTCTATGATTTGAACCATACCTGTGACACTAGATATAGATTCCGATGCTTCACTTCAGGTTTACTGTATACCTCTGAACTTCTTATTGACGTTGAAACACTGAAATTGCATTGGAATGAAATACAAAAGGCACAATGCTGACTTAAGTACAAGAAAACAAACTCTTCATACTGTCTCTGTTTTGAACCATTCATGTGACACTAGTTATAGATTCCGATGCTTCACTTCAGGTTTACTGTATCCATCTGACCTTCTTATTGACGATGAAACACAGAAATTGCATCCGAATTAAATACAAAAGGCACAATGCCGACTTAAGTTCAAGAAAACTGACTCTTCTTACAGTCTACGTTTTGAACCATTCCTGTGACACTAGTTATAGATTTCTATGCTTCATTTCAGGTTTACTGTTTCCCTCTGACCTTCGTATTGACGATGAAACACAGAAATGGCATCGGAATTAAATACAAAAGGCACAATGCCGACTTAAGTACAAGAAAACTGACTCTTCTTACTGTCTATGGTTTGAACCATTCCTGTGACACTAGTTATAGATTCCGATGCTTCACTTGAGGTTTACTGTATACCTCTGACCTTCTTATTGACGATGAAACACAGAATTTGCATCAGACTTAAATACAAAAGGCACAATGCCGGCTTAAGTACACGAAAACTGACTCTTCTTACTGTCTATGTTTTGAACCATTCCTGTGACACTCGTTATAGATTCCGATGCTTCACTTCAGGATTACTGTATCCCTCGGACCTTCTTATTGACGATGAAACACAGAAATTGCATCGGAATTAAATACAGAAGGCACAATGCTGATTAAAATACAAGAAAGCTGACTCTTCTTACCGTCTATGTTTTGAACTATTCATGTGACACTATTTATAGATTCCGATGCTTCACTTTAGGTTTACTGTATCCCTCTGACCTTCTCATTGACGATGAAACACTGAAATTGCATCGGAATTAAATACAAAAGGCACAATGCCGACTTAAGTACAAGAAAACTGACTCTTCTTACAGTCTACGTTTTGAACCATTCCTGTGACACTAGTTATAGAGTCCTATGCTTCACTTCAGGTTTACTGTATCCCTCTGACCTTCGTATTGACGATGAAAGACAGAAATGGCATCGGAAATAAATACAAAGGGCACAATGCCGACTTAAGTACAAGAAAACTGACTCTTCTTACTGTCTATGATTTGAACCATTCCTGTGACACTAGTTATAGATTCCGATGCTTCACTTCAGGTTTACTGTATACCTCTGACCTTCTTATTGAAGATGAAACACAGAATTTGCATTAGACTTAAATACAAAAGGCACAATGCCGACTTAAGTACACGAAAACTGACTCTTCTTACTGTCTATGTTTGGAATCATTCCTGTGACACTCGTTATAGATTCCGATGCTTCACTTCAGGATTACTGTATACCTCTGAACTTCTTATTGACGTTGAAACACTGAAATTGCATTGGAATGAAATACAAAAGGCACAATGCTGACTTAAGTACAAGAAAACAAACTCTTCATACTGTCTCTGTTTTGAACCATTCATGTGACACTCGTTATAGATTCCGATGCTTCACTTCAGGTTTACTGTATCCCTCGGACCTTCTTATTGACGATGAAACACAGAAATTGCGTCGGAATTAAATACAAAAGGCACAATGCCGACTTAAGTACAAGAAAACTGACTCTTCTTACGGTCTATGTTTTGAACCATTCCTGTGACACCAGTTATAGATTCCGATGCTTCACTACAGGTTTACTGTATACCTCTGACCTTCTTATTGACGATGAAACACAGAAATAGTATCGGAATTAAATAGAAAAGGCGCAATGCCTACTTAAGTACAAGAAAACTGACTCTTCTTACTGTCTATGTTTTGAACCATTCCTGAGACACTAGTTATAGATTCCGATGCTTCACTTATGGTTTACTGTATCCCTCTGACCTTCTTAGTGACGATGAAACACAGAAATTGCATCGGAAATAAATACAAAAGGCACAATGCCGACTGAAGTACAAGAAAACTGATTCTGACTACTGTCTATATTTTGAACCATTCCTGTGACACTAGTTATAGATTCCGATGCTTCACTTCAGGTGTACTGTATCCCTCTGACCTCTTATTGACGATGAGACACAGAAATTGCATCGGAATTAAATAGAAAAGGCACAATGCCGACTTATGTACAAGAAAACTGACTCTTCTTACTGTCTATGTTTTGAACCATTCCTGTGACACTAGTTATAGTTTCCGATGCTTCACTTTAGGTTTACTGGATCCCTCTGACCTTCTTATTGACGATGAAACACAGAAATTGCATCGGAATTAAATACAAAAGGTACAATGCCGACTTAAGTACAAGAAAACTGACTCTTCTTACTGTCTATGATTTGAACCATACCTGTGACACTAGATATAGATTCCGATGCTTCACTTCAGGTTTACTGTATACCTCTGAACTACTTATTGACGTTGAAACACTGAAATTGCATTGGAATGAAATACAAAAGGCACAATGCTGACTTAAGTACAAGAAAACAAACTCTTCATACTGTCTCTGTTTTGAACCATTCATGTGACACTAGTTATAGATTCCGATGCTTCACTTCAGGTTTACTGTATCCATCTGACCTTCTTATTGACGATGAAACACAGAAATTGCATCCGAATTAAATACAAAAGGCACAATGCCGACTTAAGTTCAAGAAAACTGACTCTTCTTACAGTCTACGTTTTGAACCATTCCTGTGACACTAGTTATAGATTCCTATGCTTCACTTCAGGTTTACTGTATCCCTCTGACCTTCGTATTGACGATGAAACACAGAAATGGCATCGGAATTAAATACAAAAGGCACAATGCCGACACAAGTACAAGGAAACTGACTCTTCTTACTGTCTATGATTTGAAGCATTCCTGTGATCCTAGTTATAGATTCCGATGCTTCACTTGAGGTTTACTGTATACCTCTGACCTTCTTATTGACGATGAAACACAGAATTTGCATCAGACTTAAATACAAAAGGCACAATGCCGACTTAAGTACACGAAAACTGACTCTTCTTACTGTCTATGTTTTGAACCATTCCTGTGACACTCGTTATAGATTCCGATGCTTCACTTCAGGATTACTGTATCCCTCGGACCTTCTTATTGACGATGAAACACAGAAATTGCATCGGAATTAAATACAGAAGGCACAATGCTGATTAAAATACAAGAAAACTGACTCTTCTTACCGTCTATGTTTTGAACCATTCATGTGACACTATTTATAGATTCCGATGCTTCACTTTAGGTTTACTGTATCCCTCTGACATTCTTATTGACGATGAAACACTGAAATTGCATCGGAATTAAATACAAAAGGCACAATGCCGACTTAAGTACAAGAAAACTGACTCTTCTTACTGTCTATGTTTTGAACCATTCCTGTGACACTAGTTATAGATTCCGATGCTTCACTTCGGGTTTACTGTATCCCTCTGACCTTCTTATTGACGATGAAACACAGATATTGCATCGGAATTAAATACAAAAGGCACAATGCCGACTTCAGTACATGAAGACTGACTCTTCTTACTGTCTATGTTTTGAACAATTCCTGTGGCACTAGTTATAGATTGCGATGCTTCACTTCTCTGACCTTCTTATTGACGATGAAACACAGATATTGCATCGGAATTAAATACAAAAGGCACAACGCCGACTCAAGTACAAGAAGACTGGCTCTTCTTACTGTCTACGTTTTGAACATTCCTGTGAGACCGGTTTCAGATTCCGATGCTTCACTTCAGGTTTACTGTATCCCTCTGACCCTCTTATTGACGATGAAGCACAGAAATTGCATAGGAATTAGGTACAAAACGCACAATGCGGACTTAAGTACAAGAAAACTGACTCTTCTTACTGTCTATGTTTTGAACCATTCCTGTGACACTAGTTATAGATTCCGATGCTTCACTTCAGGTTTACTGTATCCCTCTGACTTTCTTATTGACGATGCAACACAGAAATTGTATCGGAATTACATACAAAAGGCGCAATACCTTCTTATGTACAAGATAACTGACTCTTCTTATTGTCTATGTTTTGAACCATTCCTGTGACACTAGTTATAGATTCCGATGCATCACTTCCGGTTTACTGTATCCCTCTGACCTTCTTATTGACGATGAAACACAGAAATTGCATCGGAATTAAATACAAAAGGCACAATGCCGACTTAAATACAAGAAAACTGATTCTTCCTACCGTCTATGTTTTGAACCATTCCTGTGACATTATTTATAGATTCCGATGCTTCACTTCAGGTGTACTGTATCCCTCTGACCTCTTATTGACGATGAAACACAGAAATTGCATCGGAATTAAATACAAAATGTAGAATGCCGACTTAAGTACAAGAAAACTGGCTCTTCTTACTGTCTATGATTATATGCATTCATGTGACACTAGTTATAGATTCCGATGCTTCACTTCAGGTTTAATGTATCCCTCTGACCTTCTTATTGACGATGAAACACAGAAATTGCATCGGAATTAAATACAAGAGGCACAATGCCGACTTAAGTACAAGAAATTTGACTCTTCTTACTTTCTATGCCTTTGAACCATTCCTGTGACACAAGTTGTAGATTCCGATGCTACACTTTAGGTTTACTGTATCCCTCTGACCTTCTTATTGACGATGAGACACAGAAATTGCATCGGAATTAAATACAAAATGCACAATGCCGACTTAAGTACAAGAAAACTGATTCTTCCTACTGTCTATGTTTTGAACCATTCCTGTGACATTATTTATAGATTCCGATGCTTCACTTCAGGTGTACTGTATCCCTCTGACCTCTTATGGACGATGAAACACAGAAATTGCATCGGAATTAAATACAAAAGGTAGAATGCCGACTTATGTGCAAGAAATCTGGCTCTTCTTACTGTCTATGATCATAACCATTCATGTGACGCTAGTTATAGATTCCGATGCTACACTTCAGGTTTACTGTATCCGTCTGACCTTCTTATTGACGATGAGACACAGAAATTGCATCGGAATTAAATAGAAAAGGCACAATGCCGACTTATGTACAAAAAAACTGACTCTTCTTAATGTCTATGTTTTGAACCATTCCTGTGACACTAGTTACACATTCCGATGCATCACTTCAAGATAACTGTATCCCTCTGACCTTCTTATTGACGATGAAACACAGAAATTGCAGCGGAATTAAATTCAAAAAGCAAAATGCCGACTGAAGTAGAAGAAAATTGACTCTTCTTACTGTCTTTGTTTTGAACCATTCCTGTGACACTAGTTATAGATTTCGATGCGTCACTTCAGGTTTACTGTATCCCTCTGACCTTCTTATTGACGATGAAACACAGAAATTGCATCGGAATTAAATACAAAAGGCACAATGCCGACTTAAGTACAAGAAATCTGAGTCTTCTTACTGTCTATGTTTTGAACCATTCCTGTGACACTAGTTATCGATTCCGAAGCTTCACTTCAGGTTTACTGTATCGCTCTGACCTTCTTATTGACGATGAAACACAGAAATTGCATCGGAATTTAATACAAAAGGCACAATGCCGACTTAAGTACAAGAAAACTGACTCTATAAAGTTACTTTAAATCCGTCTGGATTGAAAAATTTTTTTTTATTATTCATATGACCGGTTTCGGTTCATTCAGAACCATCTTCAGATCTGTAAAAATAATTATACTAATTTACTATTTCACGAAAGCAAATCTTTTTCATCCTATCTTATCAACATCAAATGTACCAGAACGTACCTGATATTTAAGTTACAGGAGTAACCCGTCCAATTCAGCAACTTTCACATGCTACGTCACATAAAATTGGTTGGCAGAGTGCACGTCATTTATATTAATTATAACACTATTACCGACAGGTGGCGTCTGGTACATTTGTTACATTCCATTTACACATACTTTATTCAGTAGATCTTTTTTATATTAAAAATATTTAATTAAAATATGTAGATGTCAAAGCTAAAATCTGTACTTGTCAGGATTAAAAAACAGTAAAATTATCATTTTTATACGATCTAACAGGCATAGGGCGATTTATATATCTATGGTGCTGGTGTGAACTTGTTTTCTTCTACGGTCTGCTTCCGTGGTTCCCGCCACTTTGGTGTTGTGCCGCGGTCCGCTCAGTCGTCTGCTGTCCATCGCCGCGGGCAAGAGGGCCGCACAGGAGGGCCCCGTCAACGACGCCAGGCGTTGCACACGTCTTCCGGCTTCTCCACCGCGCACCATCTCTCATCCTCCGGCCTGGATCTCCATACGCAACAGTTGTCATCTTAGTAGGTCGTCATAAATGCTAAAATAGGCGTTATGATTGAATTCGCTTTGTTCGTTGAGGATTAAATCCGGATCTTTATTTTTATGGGTGTATATTTCGATCTCTTCTAAAATGTTAAGGAACCGTCCCTTGTGAGCTCTATGCAGGATGTCTAAGTTGTTTTCAATATTCGTGACTGAGTGCTTTGTCGCAGCCATATGCGCCCCAAAAGCTGTTTTGTTTTGAGAGTAGGTGTGCTCCCTGAATCTGGTTTCAAAGTTCCTACCAGTCTGCCCTATATATTGTTTACAGCAGTCATTACATTTGATTTTATATACACCTGAATCCTGAAATTTATTCCTACTATTCCATATTCTATGCCGGAGCTTCAATTTTAACGTGTTATTTGTTCGGAACCCTATTTTAACGTCGGATTTACGAAAGCATCTTTCAATTTTGTCTGCAATTCTTCCATTGTAAGTGAGAGCTACATATTTTTTCTTGTTGTTCCTCTTAACTGCTACTTGCCTTCCTTCTGTTTGTTCCATTTGCCTCTTCTTTATCTTCCTATAAATATTCATCACCTGCTTACACGTATATCCGTTCGCTACGGCCACTTGTTTTAAAATACTTAACTCCTTTTCTACTTCGTGTTGGCTTAGTGGCAATCTTAGTAGCCTGTATACCATCGAAGTAAAATATGCCCATTTGTATCGCGGTGGGTGACAAGAGCGCTCGTTGATAACTAGATCTGTACACGTAGGTTTTCTGAATATGCTAAATTCATGCTTCCCATTTTTCTTTATTAGTGTTAAATCTAAGTAATCTATACGGTTGTTTTCTTCAAATTCCATGGTGAATCTAATTTTCGGGTGTTGAGAGCTCATTTTTTGTGCTAAGTTTTCGATATCATTTTTATCTCCTTTGTATAATAAAATGGAGTCGTCCACATATCTCCTGTAATATATAATTTTCTCAGCGATATTAGGATTTTCATCAAAGAATTTGTTTTCTAAGTGATTTACAAAAATGTCAGCCAGCGTCCCAGCTAAACTGTTCCCCATTGCCAGCCCGTCTTTCTGTTGATAAATTTTACCATTGAAAGTAAAGTAATTGAACGACAAAACATGTTCCAACATTTCCACTAGTTCAATCACTTCCCCCAGTGCCAATTTACCATGAGTGAGGAGATTGTTCTTAATGATCTCAATCGTTTCTTTTACGGGAATGTTTGTGTACAGATTGGTGACATCCAATGAAGCTAGTGACGCATTCTGAGGTATAAGTACGTCTTTAATTTGCTCGGCAAATTCGTAGCTGTTGCTAATGTTGAAAGTCCGACGATATGTATATGCCGCCTTCAATCTGTTATTTAGCTCTTTATTTAATTTATAACTTGGGCTGCTGGTGTTATTAACGATTGGGCGAATCGATTTTTCAACTTTATGGAGCTTTATTTGTGATCGTAATTCGGGGATTCGCGGATTCATTACTTTCAGTTTAAACTTTTCTTCCTCTGTGAATAGAAACACACTGTTATCTATTTGTTTCCTTATTTCTGTTTGAAATTTCTTGGTTGGATCTTTCTTGACTTCTACTATTCCGTTTTCCATAAAGAACTTTTCAGTTTTCTCTATATAGTCTGTATCGTGTATTAAAACCATAGTGCCGCCCTTATCTGCCTTTGTGACGATAGCCTTACGTGATTCTAACTTCTTATTCAAGCCCTTAAGAGTTAGTAGTTCGTTTCTGTTCTTGTGAGCAGAGTGCATTTCATCTATAATCGACTTCTTTACTTTAATTGCCGTGTTTGTCTGTTCGTATCTATTCATATTTGCGATATCACATGCAATTTTCACTTCTGCGACAGTCTTTTTTATTGTATTTGAGTTAATTGCGGGATTTAGGTTGTATTGCAGGCCTTTATTTAAAAGATTCTGCTCATCTTTTGTTAATTCAATCTCAGTTAAGTTCACGACCCTCTCACAAAAAGTATGCAACTTTTTATACGCCGTTTCGTTATCAGTATTAAAATCTACACCTAGGTTAAAAAGCTTCTTCTGATGTCTGTTGAGAGTTAATTCTCGCTCCCTGCCAATTCTATTTTCAATCTCTCTGCTTACGTATGTGAACTGTAATGGAGATAAAATGTCACCTAAAATCAAGTGAAAATTAAAAGCTTCTCTATTTAACTTGTCTTTCATTTTATATGCTTCTCGAATTTGAGTTTTAATCCATAATACTTCACTTTTACGTTTTACTATTTGTGCTATGTTTGACATATTCCTGATTTTTACTTTTGCGTAGTTAGGAGTAATCCCTGCGTCTAAGCATGTTTTGTTAAATTTTATTTTCAAGTTTTCTTTCATTATCTTAGTCCTAATACGTAAGAACTTCGTAATGTATCCCGAAGCCTGACGTGGCACAAACTTTGCAAAAACAGACATAATGTCTTATGGGATGACAGCAATCAGTGATTTTATAAAGTTACTTTAAATCCGTCTTGATTGCAAATTTTTTTTTTTTATTATTCATATGACCGGTTTCGGTTCATTCAGAACCATCTTCAGATCTGTAAAAATAATTATACTAATTTACTATTTCACGAAAGCAAATCTTTTTCATCCTATCTTATCAACATCAAATGTACCAGAACGTACCTGATATTTAAGTTACAGGAGTAACCCGTCCAATTCAGCAACTTTCACATGCTACGTCACATAAAATTGGTTGGCAGAGTGCACGTCATTTATATTAATTATAACACTATTACCGACAGGTGGCGTCTGGTACATTTGTTACATTCCATTTACACATACTTTATTCAGTAGATCTTTTTTATATTAAAAATATTTAATTAAAATATGTAGATGTCAAAGCTAAAATCTGTACTTGTCAGGATTAAAAAACAGTAAAATTATCATTTTTATACGATCTAACAGGCATAGGGCGATTTATATATCTATGGTGCTGGTGTGAACTTGTTTTCTTCTACGGTCTGCTTCCGTGGTTCCCGCCACTTTGGTGTTGTGCCGCGGTCCGCTCAGTCGTCTGCTGTCCATCGCCGCGGGCAAGAGGGCCGCACAGGAGGGCCCCGTCAACGACGCCAGGCGTTGCACACGTCTTCCGGCTTCTCCACCGTGCACCATCTCTCATCCTTCGGCCTGGATCTCCATACGCAACAGTTGTCATCTTAGTAGGTCGTCATAAATGCTAAAATAGGCGTTATGATTGAATTCGCTTTGTTCGTTGAGGATTAAATCCGGATCTTTATTTTTATGGGTGTATATTTCGATCTCTTCTAAAATGTTAAGGAACCGTCCCTTGTGAGCTCTATGCAGGATGTCTAAGTTGTTTTCAATATTCGTGACTGAGTGCTTTGTCGCAGCCATATGCGCCCCAAAAGCTGTTTTGTTTTGAGAGTAGGTGTGCTCCCTGAATCTGGTTTCAAAGTTCCTACCAGTCTGCCCTATATATTGTTTACAGCAGTCATTACATTTGATTTTATATACACCTGAATCCTGAAATTTATTCCTACTATTCCATATTCTATGCCGGAGCTTCAATTTTAATGTGTTATTTGTTCGGAACCCTATTTTAACGTCGGATTTACGAAAGCATCTTTCAATTTTGTCTGCAATTCTTCCATTGTAAGTGAGAGCTACATATTTTTTCTTGTTGTTCCTCTTAACTGCTACTTGCCTTCCTTCTGTTTGTTCCATTTGCCTCTTCTTTATCTTCCTATAAATATTCATCACCTGCTTACACGTATATCCGTTCGCTACGGCCACTTGTTTTAAAATACTTAACTCCTTTTCTACTTCGTGTTGGCTTAGTGGCAATCTTAGTAGCCTGTATACCATCGAAGTAAAATATGCCCATTTGTATCGCGGTGGGTGACAAGAGCGCTCGTTGATAACTAGATCTGTACACGTAGGTTTTCTGAATATGCTAAATTCATGCTTCCCATTTTTCTTTATTAGTGTTAAATCTAAGTAATCTATACGGTTGTTTTCTTCAAATTCCATGGTGAATCTAATTTTCGGGTGTTGAGAGCTCATTTTTTGTGCTAAGTTTTCGATATCATTTTTATCTCCTTTGTATAATAAAATGGAGTCGTCCACATATCTCCTGTAATATATAATTTTCTCAGCGATATTAGGATTTTCATCAAAGAATTTGTTTTCTAAGTGATTTACAAAAATGTCAGCCAGCGTCCCAGCTAAACTGTTCCCCATTGCCAGCCCGTCTTTCTGTTGATAAATTTTACCATTGAAAGTAAAGTAATTGAACGACAAAACATGTTCCAACATTTCCACTAGTTCAATCACTTCCCCCAGTGCCAATTTACCATGAGTGAGGAGATTGTTCTTAATGATCTCAATCGTTTCTTTTACGGGAATGTTTGTGTACAGATTGGTGACATCCAATGAAGCTAGTGACGCATTCTGAGGTATAAGTACGTCTTTAATTTGCTCGGCAAATTCGTAGCTGTTGCTAATGTTGAAAGTCCGACGATATGTATATGCCGCCTTCAATCTGTTATTTAGCTCTTTATTTAATTTATAACTTGGGCTGCTGGTGTTATTAACGATTGGGCGAATCGATTTTTCAACTTTATGGAGCTTTATTTGTGATCGTAATTCGGGGATTCGCGGATTCATTACTTTCAGTTTAAACTTTTCTTCCTCTGTGAATAGAAACACACTGTTATCTATTTGTTTCCTTATTTCTGTTTGAAATTTCTTGGTTGGATCTTTCTTGACTTCTACTATTCCGTTTTCCATAAAGAACTTTTCAGTTTTCTCTATATAGTCTGTATCGTGTATTAAAACCATAGTGCCGCCCTTATCTGCCTTTGTGACGATAGCCTTACGTGATTCTAACTTCTTATTCAAGCCCTTAAGAGTTAGTAGTTCGTTTCTGTTCTTGTGAGCAGAGTGCATTTCATCTATAATCGACTTCTTTACTTTAATTGCCGTGTTTGTCTGTTCGTATCTATTCATATTTGCGATATCACATGCAATTTTCACTTCTGCGACAGTCTTTTTTATTGTATTTGAGTTAATTGCGGGATTTAGGTTGTATTGCAGGCCTTTATTTAAAAGATTCTGAATGAACCGAAACCGGTCATATGAATAATAAAAAAAAAATTTGCAATCAAGACGGATTTAAAGTAACTTTATAAAATCACTGATTGCTGTCATCCCATAAGACATTATGTCTGTTTTTGCAAAGTTTGTGCCACGTCAGGCTTCGGGATACATTACGAAGTTCTTACGTATTAGGACTAAGATAATGAAAGAAAACTTGAAAATAAAATTTAACAAAACATGCTTAGACGCAGGGATTACTCCTAACTACGCAAAAGTAAAAATCAGGAATATGTCAAACATAGCACAAATAGTAAAACGTAAAAGTGAAGTATTATGGATTAAAACTCAAATTCGAGAAGCATATAAAATGAAAGACAAGTTAAATAGAGAAGCTTTTAATTTTCACTTGATTTTAGGTGACATTTTATCTCCATTACAGTTCACATACGTAAGCAGAGAGATTGAAAATAGAATTGGCAGGGAGCGAGAATTAACTCTCAACAGACATCAGAAGAAGCTTTTTAACCTAGGTGTAGATTTTAATACTGATAACGAAACGGCGTATAAAAAGTTGCATACTTTTTGTGAGAGGGTCGTGAACTTAACTGAGATTGAATTAACAAAAGATGAGCAGAATCTTTTAAATAAAGGCCTGCAATACAACCTAAATCCCGCAATTAACTCAAATACAATAAAAAAGACTGTCGCAGAAGTGAAAATTGCATGTGATATCGCAAATATGAATAGATACGAACAGACAAACACGGCAATTAAAGTAAAGAAGTCGATTATAGATGAAATGCACTCTGCTCACAAGAACAGAAACGAACTACTAACTCTTAAGGGCTTGAATAAGAAGTTAGAATCACGTAAGGCTATCGTCACAAAGGCAGATAAGGGCGGCACTATGGTTTTAATACACGATACAGACTATATAGAGAAAACTGAAAAGTTCTTTATGGAAAACGGAATAGTAGAAGTCAAGAAAGATCCAACCAAGAAATTTCAAACAGAAATAAGGAAACAAATAGATAACAGTGTGTTTCTATTCACAGAGGAAGAAAAGTTTAAACTGAAAGTAATGAATCCGCGAATCCCCGAATTACGATCACAAATAAAGCTCCATAAAGTTGAAAAATCGATTCGCCCAATCGTTAATAACACCAGCAGCCCAAGTTATAAATTAAATAAAGAGCTAAATAACAGATTGAAGGCGGCATATACATATCGTCGGACTTTCAACATTAGCAACAGCTACGAATTTGCCGAGCAAATTAAAGACGTACTTATACCTCAGAATGCGTCACTAGCTTCATTGGATGTCACCAATCTGTACACAAACATTCCCGTAAAAGAAACGATTGAGATCATTAAGAACAATCTCCTCACTCATGGTAAATTGGCACTGGGGGAAGTGATTGAACTAGTGGAAATGTTGGAACATGTTTTGTCGTTCAATTACTTTACTTTCAATGGTAAAATTTATCAACAGAAAGACGGGCTGGCAATGGGGAACAGTTTAGCTGGGACGCTGGCTGACATTTTTGTAAATCACTTAGAAAACAAATTCTTTGATGAAAATCCTAATATCGCTGAGAAAATTATATATTACAGGAGATATGTGGACGACTCCATTTTATTATACAAAGGAGATAAAAATGATATCGAAAACTTAGCACAAAAAATGAGCTCTCAACACCCGAAAATTAGATTCACCATGGAATTTGAAGAAAACAACCGTATAGATTACTTAGATTTAACACTAATAAAGAAAAATGGGAAGCATGAATTTAGCATATTCAGAAAACCTACGTGTACAGATCTAGTTATCAACGAGCGCTCTTGTCACCCACCGCGATACAAATGGGCATATTTTACTTCGATGGTATACAGGCTACTAAGATTGCCACTAAGCCAACACGAAGTAGAAAAGGAGTTAAGTATTTTAAAACAAGTGGCCGTAGCGAACGGATATACGTGTAAGCAGGTGATGAATATTTATAGGAAGATAAAGAAGAGGCAAATGGAACAAACAGAAGGAAGGCAAGTAGCAGTTAAGAGGAACAACAAGAAAAAATATGTAGCTCTCACTTACAATGGAAGAATTGCAGACAAAATTGAAAGATGCTTTCGTAAATCCGACGTTAAAATAGGGTTCCGAACAAATAACACATTAAAATTGAAGCTCCGGCATAGAATATGGAATAGTAGGAATAAATTTCAGGATTCAGGTGTATATAAAATCAAATGTAATGACTGCTGTAAACAATATATAGGGCAGACTGGTAGGAACTTTGAAACCAGATTCAGGGAGCACACCTACTCTCAAAACAAAACAGCTTTTGGGGCGCATATGGCTGCGACAAAGCACTCAGTCACGAATATTGAAAACAACTTAGACATCCTGCATAGAGCTCACAAGGGACGGTTCCTTAACATTTTAGAAGAGATCGAAATATACACCCATAAAAATAAAGATCCGGATTTAATCCTCAACGAACAAAGCGAATTCAATCATAACGCCTATTTTAGCATTTATGACGACCTACTAAGATGACAACTGTTGCGTATGGAGATCCAGGCCGAAGGATGAGAGATGGTGCGCGGTGGAGAAGCCGGAAGACGTGTGCAACGCCTGGCGTCGTTGACGGGGCCCTCCTGTGCGGCCCTCTTGCCCGCGGCGATGGACAGCAGACGACTGAGCGGACCGCGGCACAACACCAAAGTGGCGGGAACCACGGAAGCAGACCGTAGAAGAAAACAAGTTCACACCAGCACCATAGATATATAAATCGCCCTATGCCTGTTAGATCGTATAAAAATGATAATTTTACTGTTTTTTAATCCTGACAAGTACAGATTTTAGCTTTGACATCTACATATTTTAATTAAATATTTTTAATATAAAAAAGATCTACTGAATAAAGTATGTGTAAATGGAATGTAACAAATGTACCAGACGCCACCTGTCGGTAATAGTGTTATAATTAATATAAATGACGTGCACTCTGCCAACCAATTTTATGTGACGTAGCATGTGAAAGTTGCTGAATTGGACGGGTTACTCCTGTAACTTAAATATCAGGTACGTTCTGGTACATTTGATGTTGATAAGATAGGATGAAAAAGATTTGCTTTCGTGAAATAGTAAATTAGTATAATTATTTTTACAGATCTGAAGATGGTTCTGAATGAACCGAAACCGGTCATATGAATAATAAAAAAAAAAATTTGCAATCAAGACGGATTTAAAGTAACTTTATAAAATCACTGATTGCTGTCATCCCATAAGACATTATGTCTGTTTTTGCAAAGTTTGTGCCACGTCAGGCTTCGGGATACATTACGAAGTTCTTACGTATTAGGACTAAGATAATGAAAGAAAACTTGAAAATAAAATTTAACAAAACATGCTTAGACGCAGGGATTACTCCTAACTACGCAAAAGTAAAAATCAGGAATATGTCAAACATAGCACAAATAGTAAAACGTAAAAGTGAAGTATTATGGATTAAAACTCAAATTCGAGAAGCATATAAAATGAAAGACAAGTTAAATAGAGAAGCTTTTAATTTTCACTTGATTTTAGGTGACATTTTATCTCCATTACAGTTCACATACGTAAGCAGAGAGATTGAAAATAGAATTGGCAGGGAGCGAGAATTAACTCTCAACAGACATCAGAAGAAGCTTTTTAACCTAGGTGTAGATTTTAATACTGATAACGAAACGGCGTATAAAAAGTTGCATACTTTTTGTGAGAGGGTCGTGAACTTAACTGAGATTGAATTAACAAAAGATGAGCAGAATCTTTTAAATAAAGGCCTGCAATACAACCTAAATCCCGCAATTAACTCAAATACAATAAAAAAGACTGTCGCAGAAGTGAAAATTGCATGTGATATCGCAAATATGAATAGATACGAACAGACAAACACGGCAATTAAAGTAAAGAAGTCGATTATAGATGAAATGCACTCTGCTCACAAGAACAGAAACGAACTACTAACTCTTAAGGGCTTGAATAAGAAGTTAGAATCACGTAAGGCTATCGTCACAAAGGCAGATAAGGGCGGCACTATGGTTTTAATACACGATACAGACTATATAGAGAAAACTGAAAAGTTCTTTATGGAAAACGGAATAGTAGAAGTCAAGAAAGATCCAACCAAGAAATTTCAAACAGAAATAAGGAAACAAATAGATAACAGTGTGTTTCTATTCACAGAGGAAGAAAAGTTTAAACTGAAAGTAATGAATCCGCGAATCCCCGAATTACGATCACAAATAAAGCTCCATAAAGTTGAAAAATCGATTCGCCCAATCGTTAATAACACCAGCAGCCCAAGTTATAAATTAAATAAAGAGCTAAATAACAGATTGAAGGCGGCATATACATATCGTCGGACTTTCAACATTAGCAACAGCTACGAATTTGCCGAGCAAATTAAAGACGTACTTATACCTCAGAATGCGTCACTAGCTTCATTGGATGTCACCAATCTGTACACAAACATTCCCGTAAAAGAAACGATTGAGATCATTAAGAACAATCTCCTCACTCATGGTAAATTGGCACTGGGGGAAGTGATTGAACTAGTGGAAATGTTGGAACATGTTTTGTCGTTCAATTACTTTACTTTCAATGGTAAAATTTATCAACAGAAAGACGGGCTGGCAATGGGGAACAGTTTAGCTGGGACGCTGGCTGACATTTTTGTAAATCACTTAGAAAACAAATTCTTTGATGAAAATCCTAATATCGCTGAGAAAATTATATATTACAGGAGATATGTGGACGACTCCATTTTATTATACAAAGGAGATAAAAATGATATCGAAAACTTAGCACAAAAAATGAGCTCTCAACACCCGAAAATTAGATTCACCATGGAATTTGAAGAAAACAACCGTATAGATTACTTAGATTTAACACTAATAAAGAAAAATGGGAAGCATGAATTTAGCATATTCAGAAAACCTACGTGTACAGATCTAGTTATCAACGAGCGCTCTTGTCACCCACCGCGATACAAATGGGCATATTTTACTTCGATGGTATACAGGCTACTAAGATTGCCACTAAGCCAACACGAAGTAGAAAAGGAGTTAAGTATTTTAAAACAAGTGGCCGTAGCGAACGGATATACGTGTAAGCAGGTGATGAATATTTATAGGAAGATAAAGAAGAGGCAAATGGAACAAACAGAAGGAAGGCAAGTAGCAGTTAAGAGGAACAACAAGAAAAAATATGTAGCTCTCACTTACAATGGAAGAATTGCAGACAAAATTGAAAGATGCTTTCGTAAATCCGACGTTAAAATAGGGTTCCGAACAAATAACACGTTAAAATTGAAGCTCCGGCATAGAATATGGAATAGTAGGAATAAATTTCAGGATTCAGGTGTATATAAAATCAAATGTAATGACTGCTGTAAACAATATATAGGGCAGACTGGTAGGAACTTTGAAACCAGATTCAGGGAGCACACCTACTCTCAAAACAAAACAGCTTTTGGGGCGCATATGGCTGCGACAAAGCACTCAGTCACGAATATTGAAAACAACTTAGACATCCTGCATAGAGCTCACAAGGGACGGTTCCTTAACATTTTAGAAGAGATCGAAATATACACCCATAAAAATAAAGATCCGGATTTAATCCTCAACGAACAAAGCGAATTCAATCATAACGCCTATTTTAGCATTTATGACGACCTACTAAGATGACAACTGTTGCGTATGGAGATCCAGGCCGGAGGATGAGAGATGGTGCGCGGTGGAGAAGCCGGAAGACGTGTGCAACGCCTGGCGTCGTTGACGGGGCCCTCCTGTGCGGCCCTCTTGCCCGCGGCGATGGACAGCAGACGACTGAGCGGACCGCGGCACAACACCAAAGTGGCGGGAACCACGGAAGCAGACCGTAGAAGAAAACAAGTTCACACCAGCACCATAGATATATAAATCGCCCTATGCCTGTTAGATCGTATAAAAATGATAATTTTACTGTTTTTTAATCCTGACAAGTACAGATTTTAGCTTTGACATCTACATATTTTAATTAAATATTTTTAATATAAAAAAGATCTACTGAATAAAGTATGTGTAAATGGAATGTAACAAATGTACCAGACGCCACCTGTCGGTAATAGTGTTATAATTAATATAAATGACGTGCACTCTGCCAACCAATTTTATGTGACGTAGCATGTGAAAGTTGCTGAATTGGACGGGTTACTCCTGTAACTTAAATATCAGGTACGTTCTGGTACATTTGATGTTGATAAGATAGGATGAAAAAGATTTGCTTTCGTGAAATAGTAAATTAGTATAATTATTTTTACAGATCTGAAGATGGTTCTGAATGAACCGAAACCGGTCATATGAATAATAAAAAAAAAAAATTTGCAATCAAGACGGATTTAAAGTAACTTTATAAAATCACTGATTGCTGTCATCCCATAAGACATTATGTCTGTTTTTGCAAAGTTTGTGCCACGTCAGGCTTCGGGATACATTACGAAGTTCTTACGTATTAGGACTAAGATAATGAAAGAAAACTTGAAAATAAAATTTAACAAAACATGCTTAGACGCAGGGATTACTCCTAACTACGCAAAAGTAAAAATCAGGAATATGTCAAACATAGCACAAATAGTAAAACGTAAAAGTGAAGTATTATGGATTAAAACTCAAATTCGAGAAGCATATAAAATGAAAGACAAGTTAAATAGAGAAGCTTTTAATTTTCACTTGATTTTAGGTGACATTTTATCTCCATTACAGTTCACATACGTAAGCAGAGAGATTGAAAATAGAATTGGCAGGGAGCGAGAATTAACTCTCAACAGACATCAGAAGAAGCTTTTTAACCTAGGTGTAGATTTTAATACTGATAACGAAACGGCGTATAAAAAGTTGCATACTTTTTGTGAGAGGGTCGTGAACTTAACTGAGATTGAATTAACAAAAGATGAGCAGAATCTTTTAAATAAAGGCCTGCAATACAACCTAAATCCCGCAATTAACTCAAATACAATAAAAAAGACTGTCGCAGAAGTGAAAATTGCATGTGATATCGCAAATATGAATAGATACGAACAGACAAACACGGCAATTAAAGTAAAGAAGTCGATTATAGATGAAATGCACTCTGCTCACAAGAACAGAAACGAACTACTAACTCTTAAGGGCTTGAATAAGAAGTTAGAATCACGTAAGGCTATCGTCACAAAGGCAGATAAGGGCGGCACTATGGTTTTAATACACGATACAGACTATATAGAGAAAACTGAAAAGTTCTTTATGGAAAACGGAATAGTAGAAGTCAAGAAAGATCCAACCAAGAAATTTCAAACAGAAATAAGGAAACAAATAGATAACAGTGTGTTTCTATTCACAGAGGAAGAAAAGTTTAAACTGAAAGTAATGAATCCGCGAATCCCCGAATTACGATCACAAATAAAGCTCCATAAAGTTGAAAAATCGATTCGCCCAATCGTTAATAACACCAGCAGCCCAAGTTATAAATTAAATAAAGAGCTAAATAACAGATTGAAGGCGGCATATACATATCGTCGGACTTTCAACATTAGCAACAGCTACGAATTTGCCGAGCAAATTAAAGACGTACTTATACCTCAGAATGCGTCACTAGCTTCATTGGATGTCACCAATCTGTACACAAACATTCCCGTAAAAGAAACGATTGAGATCATTAAGAACAATCTCCTCACTCATGGTAAATTGGCACTGGGGGAAGTGATTGAACTAGTGGAAATGTTGGAACATGTTTTGTCGTTCAATTACTTTACTTTCAATGGTAAAATTTATCAACAGAAAGACGGGCTGGCAATGGGGAACAGTTTAGCTGGGACGCTGGCTGACATTTTTGTAAATCACTTAGAAAACAAATTCTTTGATGAAAATCCTAATATCGCTGAGAAAATTATATATTACAGGAGATATGTGGACGACTCCATTTTATTATACAAAGGAGATAAAAATGATATCGAAAACTTAGCACAAAAAATGAGCTCTCAACACCCGAAAATTAGATTCACCATGGAATTTGAAGAAAACAACCGTATAGATTACTTAGATTTAACACTAATAAAGAAAAATGGGAAGCATGAATTTAGCATATTCAGAAAACCTACGTGTACAGATCTAGTTATCAACGAGCGCTCTTGTCACCCACCGCGATACAAATGGGCATATTTTACTTCGATGGTATACAGGCTACTAAGATTGCCACTAAGCCAACACGAAGTAGAAAAGGAGTTAAGTATTTTAAAACAAGTGGCCGTAGCGAACGGATATACGTGTAAGCAGGTGATGAATATTTATAGGAAGATAAAGAAGAGGCAAATGGAACAAACAGAAGGAAGGCAAGTAGCAGTTAAGAGGAACAACAAGAAAAAATATGTAGCTCTCACTTACAATGGAAGAATTGCAGACAAAATTGAAAGATGCTTTCGTAAATCCGACGTTAAAATAGGGTTCCGAACAAATAACACGTTAAAATTGAAGCTCCGGCATAGAATATGGAATAGTAGGAATAAATTTCAGGATTCAGGTGTATATAAAATCAAATGTAATGACTGCTGTAAACAATATATAGGGCAGACTGGTAGGAACTTTGAAACCAGATTCAGGGAGCACACCTACTCTCAAAACAAAACAGCTTTTGGGGCGCATATGGCTGCGACAAAGCACTCAGTCACGAATATTGAAAACAACTTAGACATCCTGCATAGAGCTCACAAGGGACGGTTCCTTAACATTTTAGAAGAGATCGAAATATACACCCATAAAAATAAAGATCCGGATTTAATCCTCAACGAACAAAGCGAATTCAATCATAACGCCTATTTTAGCATTTATGACGACCTACTAAGATGACAACTGTTGCGTATGGAGATCCAGGCCGAAGGATGAGAGATGGTGCGCGGTGGAGAAGCCGGAAGACGTGTGCAACGCCTGGCGTCGTTGACGGGGCCCTCCTGTGCGGCCCTCTTGCCCGCGGCGATGGACAGCAGACGACTGAGCGGACCGCGGCACAACACCAAAGTGGCGGGAACCACGGAAGCAGACCGTAGAAGAAAACAAGTTCACACCAGCACCATAGATATATAAATCGCCCTATGCCTGTTAGATCGTATAAAAATGATAATTTTACTGTTTTTTAATCCTGACAAGTACAGATTTTAGCTTTGACATCTACATATTTTAATTAAATATTTTTAATATAAAAAAGATCTACTGAATAAAGTATGTGTAAATGGAATGTAACAAATGTACCAGACGCCACCTGTCGGTAATAGTGTTATAATTAATATAAATGACGTGCACTCTGCCAACCAATTTTATGTGACGTAGCATGTGAAAGTTGCTGAATTGGACGGGTTACTCCTGTAACTTAAATATCAGGTACGTTCTGGTACATTTGATGTTGATAAGATAGGATGAAAAAGATTTGCTTTCGTGAAATAGTAAATTAGTATAATTATTTTTACAGATCTGAAGATGGTCCTGAATGAACCGAAACCGGTCATATGAATAATAAAAAAAAATTTGCAATCAAGACGGATTTAAAGTAACTTTATAAAATCACTGATTGCTGTCATCCCATAAGACATTATGTCTGTTTTTGCGAAGTTTGTGCCACGTCAGGCTTCGGGATACATTACGAAGTTCTTACGTATTAGGACTAAGATAATGAAAGAAAACTTGAAAATAAAATTTAACAAAACATGCTTAGACGCAGGGATTACTCCTAACTACGCAAATGTAAAAATCAGGAATATGTCAAACATAGCACAAATAGTAAAACGTAAAAGTGAAGTATTATGGATTAAAACTCAAATTCGAGAAGCATATAAAATGAAAGACAAGTTAAATAGAGAAGCTTTTAATTTTCACTTGATTTTAGGTGACATTTTATCTCCATTACAGTTCACATACGTAAGCAGAGAGATTGAAAATAGAATTGGCAGGGAGCGAGAATTAACTCTCAACAGACATCAGAAGAAGCTTTTTAACCTAGGTGTAGATTTTAATACTGATAACGAAACGGCGTATAAAAAGTGCATACTTTTTGTGAGAGGGTCGTGAACTTAACTGAGATTGAATTAACAAAAGATGAGCAGAATCTTTTAAATAAAGGCCTGCAATACAACCTAAATCCCGCAATTAACTCAAATACAATAAAAAAGACTGTCGCAGAAGTGAAAATTGCATGTGATATCGCAAATATGAATAGATACGAACAGACAAACACGGCAATTAAAGTAAAGAAGTCGATTATAGATGAAATGCACTCTGCTCACAAGAACAGAAACGAACTACTAACTCTTAAGGGCTTGAATAAGAAGTTAGAATCACGTAAGGCTATCGTCACAAAGGCAGATAAGGGCGGCACTATGGTTTTAATACACGATACAGACTATATAGAGAAAACTGAAAAGTTCTTTATGGAAAACGGAATAGTAGAAGTCAAGAAAGATCCAACCAAGAAATTTCAAACAGAAATAAGGAAACAAGTAGATAACAGTGTGTTTCTATTCACAGAGGAAGAAAAGTTTAAACTGAAAGTAATGAATCCGCGAATCCCCGAATTACGATCACAAATAAAGCTCCATAAAGTTGAAAAATCGATTCGCCCAATCGTTAATAACACCAGCAGCCCAAGTTATAAATTAAATAAAGAGCTAAATAACAGATTGAAGGCGGCATATACATATCGTCGGACTTTCAACATTAGCAACAGCTACGAATTTGCCGAGCAAATTAAAGACGTACTTATACCTCAGAATGCGTCACTAGCTTCATTGGATGTCACCAATCTGTACACAAACATTCCCGTAAAAGAAACGATTGAGATCATTAAGAACAATCTCCTCACTCATGGTAAATTGGCACTGGGGGAAGTGATTGAACTAGTGGAAATGTTGGAACATGTTTTGTCGTTCAATTACTTTACTTTCAATGGTAAAATTTATCAACAGAAAGACGGGCTGGCAATGGGGAACAGTTTAGATGGGACGCTGGCTGACATTTTTGTAAATCACTTAGAAAACAAATTCTTTGATGAAAATCCTAATATCGCTGAGAAAATTATATATTACAGGAGATATGTGGACGACTCCATTTTATTATACAAAGGAGATAAAAATGATATCGAAAACTTAGCACAAAAAATGAGCTCTCAACACCCGAAAATTAGATTCACCATGGAATTTGAAGAAAACAACCGTATAGATTACTTAGATTTAACACTAATAAAGAAAAATGGGAAGCATGAATTTAGCATATTCAGAAAACCTACGTGTACAGATCTAGTTATCAACGAGCGCTCTTGTCACCCACCGCGATACAAATGGGCATATTTTACTTCGATGGTATACAGGCTACTAAGATTGCCACTAAGCCAACACGAAGTAGAAAAGGAGTTAAGTATTTTAAAACAAGTGGCCGTAGCGAACGGATATACGTGTAAGCAGGTGATGAATATTTATAGGAAGATAAAGAAGAGGCAAATGGAACAAACAGAAGGAAGGCAAGTAGCAGTTAAGAGGAACAACAAGAAAAAATATGTAGCTCTCACTTACAATGGAAGAATTGCAGACAAAATTGAAAGATGCTTTCGTAAATCCGACGTTAAAATAGGGTTCCGAACAAATAACACGTTAAAATTGAAGCTCCGGCATAGAATATGGAATAGTAGGAATAAATTTCAGGATTCAGGTGTATATAAAATCAAATGTAATGACTGCTGTAAACAATATATAGGGCAGACTGGTAGGAACTTTGAAACCAGATTCAGGGAGCACACCTACTCTCAAAACAAAACAGCTTTTGGGGCGCATATGGCTGCGACAAAGCACTCAGTCACGAATATTGAAAACAACTTAGACATCCTGCATAGAGCTCACAAGGGACGGTTCCTTAACATTTTAGAAGAGATCGAAATATACACCCATAAAAATAAAGATCCGGATTTAATCCTCAACGAACAAAGCGAATTCAATCATAACGCCTATTTTAGCATTTATGACGACCTACTAAGATGACAACTGTTGCGTATGGAGATCCAGGCCGAAGGATGAGAGATGGTGCGCGGTGGAGAAGCCGTAAGACGTGTGCTACGCCTGGCGTCGTTGACGGGGCCCTCCTGTTCGGCCCTCTTGCCCGCGGCGATGGACAGCAGACGACTGAGCGGACCGCGGCACAACACCAAAGTGGCGGGAACCACGGAAGCAGACCGTAGAAGAAAACAAGTTCACACCAGCACCATAGATATATAAATCGCCCTATGCCTGTTAGATCGTATAAAAATGATAATTTTACTGTTTTTTAATCCTGACAAGTACAGATTTTAGCTTTGACATCTACATATTTTAATTAAATATTTTTAATATAAAAAAGATCTACTGAATAAAGTATGTGTAAATGGAATGTAACAAATGTACCAGACGCCACCTGTCGGTAATAGTGTTATAATTAATATAAATGACGTGCACTCTGCCAACCAATTTTATGTGACGTAGCATGTGAAAGTTGCTGAATTGGACGGGTTACTCCTGTAACTTAAATATCAGGTACGTTCTGGTACATTTGATGTTGATAAGATAGGATGAAAAAGATTTGCTTTCGTGAAATAGTAAATTAGTATAATTATTTTTACAGATCTGAAGATGGTTCTGAATGAACCGAAACCGGTCATATGAATAATAAAAAAAAATTTGCAATCAAGACGGATTTAAAGTAACTTTATAAAATCACTGATTGCTGTCATCCCATAAGACATTATGTCTGTTTTTGCAAAAAACTGACTCTTTTTACTGTATATGTTTTGAACCATTCCTGTGACACTAGTAATGGATTCCGATGCTTCACTTCAGGTTTACTGTATCCCTCTGACCTTCTTATTGACGATGAAACACAGAAATTGCATCGGAATTAAATACAAAAGGCACAATGCCGACTCAAGTAAAAGAAGACTGGCTCTTCTTACTGTCTATGTTTTCAACTGTCCTGTGAGACCGGTTTTAGATTCCGATGCTTCACTTCAGGTTTACTGTATCCCCCCGACCTTCTTATTGACGATGAAACACAGAAATTGCATCGGAATTAAATACAAAAGGCACAATGCCGACTTAAGTACAAGAAATCTGACTCTTCTTACTGTCTATGTTTGAACCATTCCTGTGACACTAGTTATAGATTCCGATGCTTCACTTCAGGTTTATAATATCCCTCTGACCTTCTTATTGACGATGAAACACAGAAATTGCATCGGAATGAAATAGAAAAGGCACAATACCGATTAAGTACATAAAAACTGATTCTTCTTACTATCTATGTATTGAACCATTCCTGTGACACTAGTTATAGATTCCGATGCTTCACTTCAGGATTACTGTATCCCTCTGACCTTCTTGTTGACGATGAAACACAGAAATTGCATCGGAATTAAATACAAAAAGCACAATGCAGACTTAAGTACAAGAAAACTGACTCTTCTTACTTTCTATATTTTGAACCATTCATGTGACACTAGTTATAGATTCCGATGCTTCACTTCTGGTTTACTGTATCCCTCTGACCTTCTTATTGACGATGAAACACAGAAATTGCATCGGAATTAAATACAAAAGGCACAATGCCGACTCAAGTAAAAGAAGACTGGCTCTTCTTACTGTCTATGTTTTCAACTGTCCTGTGAGACCGGTTTTAGATTCCGATGCTTCACTTCAGGTTTACTGTATCCCCCCGACCTTCTTATTGACGATGAAACACAGAAATTGCATCGGAATTAAATACAAAAGGCACAATGCCGACTTAAGTACAAGAAATCTGACTCTTCTTACTGTCTATGTTTGAACCATTCCTGTGACACTAGTTATAGATTCCGATGCTTCACTTCAGGTTTACTGTATCCCTCTGACCTTCTTATTGACGATGAAACACAGAAATTGCATCGGAATTAAATACAAAAGGCGCAATGCCGACTTAAGTACAAGAAAACTGACTCTTGGTACTGTCTATGTTTTAACCATTCCTGTGACACTAGTTGTAGATTCCGATGCTTCACTTCCTGTTTACTGTATCCCTCTGACCTTCTTATTGACGATGAAACACAGAAATTGCATCGGAATTAAATACAAAAGGCACAATGCCGACTTAAGTACAAGAAAACTGATTCTGACTACTGTCTATGTTTTGAACCATTCCTGTGACACTAGTTATAGATTCCGATGCTTCACTTCAGGTGTACTGTATTCCCCTGACCTATTATTGACGATGAAACACAGAAATTGCATCGGAATTAAATACAAAAGGTACAATGTCGACTTAAGTACAAGAAAACTGGCGCTTCTTACTGTCTATGGTTATAACCATTCATGTGACACTAGTTATAGATTCCGATGCTTCACTTCAGGTTTACTGTATCCCTCTGACCTTCTTATTGACGATGAAACACAGAAATTGCATCGGAATTAAATACAAGAGGCACAATGCCGACTTATGGACAAGAAAACTGACTCTTCTTACTTTCCATGTTTTTGAACCATTCCTGTGACACTAGTTGTAGATTCCGATGCTACACTTCAGGTTTACTGCATCCCTCTGACCTTCTTATTGACGATGAGACACAGAAATTGCATCGGAATTAAATAGAAAAGGATCAATGCCGACTTAAGTACAAGAAAACTGACTCTTCTTACTGTCTATGTTTTGAACCATTCCTGTGACACTAGTTATAGATTCCGATGCTTCACTTTAGGTTTACTGTATCCCTCTGACATTCTTATTGACGATGAAACACAGAAATTGCATCGGAATTAAATACAAAATGCACAATGCCGACTTAAGTACAAGAAAACTGACTCTTCTTAATGTCTATGTTTTGAACCATACCTGTGACACTAGATATAGATTCCGATGCTTCACTTCAGGTTTACTGTATACCTCTGAACTTCTTATTGACGTTGAAACACAGAAATTGCATTGGAATGAAATACAAAAGGCACAATGCTGTGTTAAGTACAAGAAAACAAACTCTTCATACTGTCTATGTTTTGAACCATTCATGTGACACTAGTTATAGATTCCGATGCTTCACTTCAGGTTTACTGTATCCCTCTGACCTTCTTATTGACGATGAAACACAGAAATTGCATTGGAATTAAATACAAAAGGCACAATGCCGACTTAAGTACAAGAAAACTGATTCTTCTTACAGTCTACGATTTGAACCATCCCTGTGACACTAGTTATAGATTCCTACGCTTCACTTCAGGTTTACTGTATCCCTCTGACCTTCGTATTGACGATGAAACACAGAAATGGCATCGGAATTAAATACAAAAGGCACAATGCCGACTTAAGTACAAGAAAACTGACTCTTCTTACTGTCTATGATTTGAACCATTCCTGTGACACTAGTTATAGATTCCGATGCTTCACTTCAGGTTCACTGTATCCCTGTGACCTTCTTATTGACGATGAAACACTGAAATTCCATTGGAATTAAATACAAAAGGCACAATGCCGACTTAAGTACAATAAAACTGACTCTTCTTACTGTCTACGTTTTGAACCATTCCTGTGACACTAGTTATAGATTCCGATGCTTCACTTCAGGTTTACTGTATACCTCTGAACTTCTTATTGACGTTGAAACACAGAAATTGCATTGGAATGAAATACAATAGGCACAATGCTCTCTTAAGTACAAGAAAACAAACTCTTCATACTGTCTATGTTTTGAACCATTCATGTGACACTAGTTATAGATTCCGATGCTTCACTTCTGGTTTACTGTATCCCTCTGACCTTCCTATTGACGATGAAACACAGAAATTGCATTGGAATTAAATACAAAAGGCACAATGCCGACTCACGTACAAGAAAACTGACACTTCTTACAGTCTACGTTTTGAACCATTCCTGTGACACTAGTTATAGATTCCTACCCTTCACTTCAGGTTTACTGTATCCCTCTGACCTTCGTATTGACGATGAAACACAGAAATGGCATCGGAATTAAATACAAAAGGCACAATGCCGACTCAAGTACAAGAAGACTGGCTCTTCTTACTGTCTATGTTTTCAACTTTCCTGTGAGACCGGTTTTAGATTCCGTTGCTTCACTTCAGGTTTACTGTATCCCTCGGACCTTCTTATTGACGATGAAACACAGAATTTGCAACAGACTTAAATACAAAAGGCACAATGCCTACTTAAGTACACGAAAACTGACTCTTCTTACTGTCTATGTTTTGAACCATTCCTGTGACACTCGTTAAAGATTCCGATGCTTCACTTCAGGATTGCTGTATCACTCGGACCTTCTCATTGACGATGAAACACAGAAATTGCATCGGAATTAAATACAAAAGGCACAATGCCGGCTTAAGTACAAGAAAACTCACTCTTCTTACTGTCCATGTTTTGAACCATTCCTGTGACACTAGTTATAGATTCCGATGCTTCACTTCTGGTTTACTGTATCCCTCTGACCTTCCTATTGACGATGAAACACAGAAAATGCATCGGAATTAAATACAGAAGGCACAATGCTGATTAAAATACAAGAAAACTGACTCTTCTTACCGTCTATGTTTTGAACCATTCATGTGACACTAGTTATAGATTCCGATGTTTCACTTTAGGTTTACTGTATCCCTCTGACCTTCTTATTGACGACGAAACACAGAAATTGCATCTTAATTAAATACAAAAGGCACAATGCCGACTTAAGTACAAGAAAATTGACTCTTCTTACTGTCTATGTTTTGAACCATTCCTGTGACACTAGTTATAGATTCCGATGCTTCACTTCAGGTTTACTGTATCCCTCTGACCTTCTTATTGACGATGAAACACAGAAATTGCATCGGAATTAAATACAAAAGGCACAATGCCGGCTTAAGTACAAGAAAACTCACTCTTCTTACTGTCAATGTTTTGAACCATTCCTGTGACACTAGTTATAGATTCCGATGCTTTACTTCAGGTTTACTGTATCCCTCTGACATTCTTATTGACGATGAAACACAGAAATTGCATCGGAATTAAATACAAAAGGCACAATGCCGACTTAAATACAAGAAAACTTATTCTTCCTACTGTCTATGTTTTGAACCATTCCTGTGACATTATTTATAGATTCCGATGCTTCACCTCAGGTGTACTGTATCCCTCTGACCTCTTATTGACGATGAAACACAGAAATTGCATCGGAATTAAATACAAAAGGTAGAATGCCGACTTAAGTACAAGAAAACTGGCTCTTCTTACTGTCTATGATTATAACCATTCATGTGACACTAGTTATAGATTCTGATGCTTCACTTCAGGTTTACTGTATCCCTCTGACCTTCTTATTGACGATGAAACACAGAAATTGCATCGGAATTAAATACGAGAGGCACAATGCCGACTTAAGTACAAGAAAATTGACTCTTCTTACTTCCTCTGCTTTTGAACCATTCCTGTGACACAAGTTGTAGATTCCGATGCTACACTTCAGGTTTACTGTATCCCTTTGACCTTCTTATTGACGATGAGACAGAGAAATTGCATCGGAATTAAATAGAAAAGGCACAATGCCGACTTATGTACAAGAAAAGTGACTCTTTTTACTGTCTATGTTTTGAACCATTCCTGTGACACTAGATATAGATTCCGATGCTTCACTTCAGGTTTAATGTATACCTCTAACTTCTTATTCACGTTGAAACACTGAAATTGCATCGGACTGAAATACAAAAGACACAATGCTGACTTAAGTACAAGAAAACAAACTCTTCTTACTGTCTATGTTTTGAACCATTCATGTGACACTAGTTATAGATTCCAATGCTTCACTTCAGGTTTACTGTATCCCTCTGACCTTCTTATTGACGATGAAACACAGAAATTGCATCGGAAGTAAATACAAAAGGCACAATGCCGACTCAAGTACAAGAATACTGGCTCTTCTTACTGTCTATGTTTTCAACTTTCCTGTGAGACCGGTTTTAGATTCCGATGCTTCACTTCCGGTTTACTGTATCCCTCTGACCTTCTTATTAACGATTAAACACAGAAAATGCATCGGAATTAAATACAAAAGGCACAAAGCTGACTTAAGTACAAGAAAACTGATTCTGACTACTTTCTATGTTTGAACCATTCCTGTGACACTAGTTATAGATTCCGATGCTTCAATTCAGGTTTACTGTATCCCTCTGACCTTCGTATTGACGAAGAAACACAGAAATGGCATCGGAATTAAATACAAAAGGCACAATGCCGAATTAAGTACAAGAAAAATGACTCTTCTTACTGTCTATGATTTGAACCATTCCTGTAACACTAGTTATAGATTCCGATACTTCACTTCGGGTTCACTGTATCCCTGTGACCTTCTTATTGACGATGAAACACTGAAATTCCATCGGAATTAAATACAAAAGGCACAATGGCGTCTTAAGTACAATAAAACTGACTCTTCTTACTGTCTATGTTTTGGACCAGTCCTGTGACACTAGTTATAGATTCCGATGCTTCACTTCAGGTTTACTGTATACCTCTGACCTTCTTATTGACGATGAAACACAGAATTTGCATCGGAATTAAATACAAAAGGCACAATGCCGACTTAAGTACAAGAAAACTGACTCTTCTTACTGTCTATGTTTGAACCATTCCTGTGACACTCGTTATAGATTCCGATGCTTCACTTCAGGATTACTGTATCCCTCGGACCTTCCTATTGACGATGAAAGACCGAAATTGCATCGGAATTAATTACATAAGGCACAATGCTGATTAAAATACAAGAAAACAGACTCTTCTTACCGTCTATGTTTTGAACCATTCATGTGACACTAGTTATAGATTCCGATGCTTCGCTTTAGGTTTACTGTATCCCTCTGACCTCCTTATTCACGATGACACACAGAAATTGCATCGGAATTAAATACAAAGGACACAATGCCGACTTAAGTACAAGAAAACTGACTCTTTTTACTGTCTATGTTTTGAACCATTCCTGTGACACTAGTTATAGATTCCGATGCTTCACTTCAGGTTTACTGTATCCCTCTGACTTTCTTATTGACGATGAAACACAGATATTGCATCGGAATTAAATACAAAAGGTACAATGCCGACTTAAGTACAAGAAAACTGACTCTTCTTACAGTCTACGATTTGAACCATTCCTGTGACACTAGCTATAGATTACTATGCTTCACTTCAGGTTTACTGTATCCCTCTGACCTTCGTATTCACGATGACACACCAAAATGGCATCGGAATTAAATACAAGAGGCACCATGCCGACTCAAGTACAAGAAGACTGGCTCTTCTTACTGTCTACGTTTTGAACTTTCCTGTGAGACCGGTTGTAGATTCCGATGCTTCACTTCAGGTTTACTGTATCCCTCTGACCTTCTTATTGACGATGAAACACAGAAATTGCATCGGAATTAAATACAAAAGGCACAATGCCGACTTAAGTACAAGTAAACTGACTCTTCTTACTGTCTATGTTTTGAACCATTCCTGTGACACTAGTTATAGATTCCGATGCTTCACTTCAGGTTTACTGTATCCCTCTGACCTTCTTATTGACGATGAAACGCAGAAATTGTATCGGAATTAAATACAAAAGGCGCAATGCCGACCTAAGTACAAGAAAACTGACTCTTCTTATTGTCTATGTTTTTAACCATTCCTGGGACACTAGTTATAGATTCCGATGCTTCACTTCCGGTTTACTGTATCCCTCTGACCTTCTTATTGATGATGAAATACAGAAATTGCATCGGAATTAAATACAATAGGCACAATGCCGACTTAAGTACAAGAAAACTGACTCTTCTTACTGTCTATATTTTGAACCATTCATGTGACACTAGTTATGGATTCCGATGCTTCACTTTAGGTTTACTGTATCCCTCTGACCTCCTTATTGACGATGAAACACAGAAATTGCATCGGAATTAAATACAAAAGGCACAATTCCGACTTAAGTACAGGAAAACTGACTCTTCTTACTGTCTATGTTTTGAACCATACCTGTGACACTAGATATAGATTCCGATGCTTCACTTCAGGTTTACTGTATACCTCTAACTTCTAATTCACGTTGAAACACAGAAATTGCATCGGACCGAAATACAAAAGGCACAATGCTGACATAAGTACAAGAAAACAAAGTCTTCTTACTGTCTAAGTTTTGATACATTCATGTGACACTAGTTATAGATTCCGATGCTTCACTTCAGGTTTACTGTATCCCTCTGACCTTCTTATTGACGATGAAACACAGATATTGCATCGGAATTAAATACAAAAGGCACAATGCCGACTCAAGTACAAGAAGACTGGCTCTTCTTACTGTCTATGTTTTCAACTTTCCTGTGAGACCGGTTTTAGATTCCGATGCTTCACTTCCGGTTTACTGTATCCCTCTGACCTTATTATTGACGATGAAACACAGAAATTGCATCGGAATTAAATACAAAAGGCACAATGCTGACTTAAGTACAAGAAAACAAACTCTTCTTACTGTCTATGTTTTGAACCATTCATGTGACACTAGTTATAAATTCCGATGCTTCAATTCAGGTTTACTGTATCCCTCTGACCTTCTTATTGACGATGAAACACAGAAATTGCATCGGAATTAAATACAAAAGGCACAATGCCGACTTAAGTACAAGAAAACTGACTCTTCTTACTGTCTATATTTTGAACCATTCATGTGACACTAGTTATAGATTCCGATGCTTCACTTCAGGTTTACTGTATCCCTCTGACCTTCTTATTGACGATGAAACACAGAAATTGCATCGGAATTAAATACAAAAGGCACAATGCCGACTCAAGTACAAGATGACTGGCTGTTCCTATTGTCTATGTTTTGAACTTTCCTATGAGACCGGTTTTAGATTCCGATGCTTCACTTCAGGTTTACTGTATCCCTCGGACCTTCTTATTGACGATGAAACACAGAAATTGCATCGGAATTAAATACAAAAGGCACAATGCCGACTTCAGTACAAGAAAACTGACTCTTCTTACTGTCTATGTTTTGAACCATTCCTGTGACACTAGTTATAGATTCCGATGCTTCAATTCAGGTTTACTGTATCCCTCTGACCTTCGTATTGACGATGAAACACAGAAATGGCATCAGAATTAAATACAAAAGGCACAATGCCGACTTCAGTACAAGAAAACTGACTCTTCTTACTGTCTATGATTTGAACCATTCCTGTGACACTAGTTATAGATTCCGAAGCTTCACTTCAGGTTCACTGTATCCCTGTGACTTTCTTATTGACGATGAAATACTGAAATTCCATCGGAATTAAATACAAAAGGCACACGGCGACTTAAGTACAATAAAACTGACTCTTCTTACTGTCTATGATTTGAACCATTCCTGTGACACTAGTTATAGATTCCGATGCTTCACTTCAGGTTTACTGTATACCTCTGACCTTCTTATTGACGATGAAACACAGAATTTGCATCGGAATTAAATACAAAAGGCACAATGCCGACTTAAGTACAAGAAAACTGCCTCTTCTTACTGTCTATGTTTGAACCATTCCTGTGACACTCGTTAAAGACTCCGATGCTTCACTTCAGGATTACTGTATCCCTGGGACCTTCTTATTGACGATGAAACACAGAAATCGCATCGGAATTGAGTACAGAAGGCTCAATGCTGATTAAAATACATGAAAACTGACTCTTCTTACCGTCTATGTTTTGAACCATTCATGTGACTCTAGTTATAGATTCTGATGCTTCACTTTAGGTTTACTGTATCCCTCTGATATTCTTATTGACGATGAAACACAGATATTGCATCGGAATTAAATACAATAGGCACAATGCCGACTTAAGTACAAGAAAACTGACTCTTCTTACTGTCTATATTTTGAGCATTCCTGTGACACTAGGTATAGATCCCGATGCTTCACTTCTGGTTTTCTGTATCCCTCAAACCTTCTTATTGACAATGAAACACAGAAATTGCATCGGAGTTAAATGCAAAAGGCACAATGCCGACTTAAGTACAAGAAACCTGACTCATCTTACTGTCTGTGTTTTGAACAATTCCTGTGACACTAGTTATAGATTCTGATGCTTCACTTCAGGTTTACTGTATCCCTCTGACCTTCTTATTGACGATGAAACACAGAAATTGCATCGGAATTAAATACAAAAGGCACAATGCCGACTTAAGTACAAGAAAACTGACCCTTCTAACAGTCTATGTTTTCAACCACTCCTGTGACACTAGTTATAGATTCCGATGCTTCACTTCAGGTTTAATGTATCCCTCTGACCTTCTTATTGACGATGAAACACAGATATTGCGTCGGAATTAAATACAAAAGGCACAATGCCGACTTAAGTACAAGAAAACTGACTCTTCTTACTATCTAGGTTTTGAACATTCCTGTGACAGTAGGTATAGATTCCGATGCTTCACTTCAGGTTTACTGTATCCCTCTGACCTTCTTATTGACAATGAAACACAGAAATTGCATCGGAATTAAATACAAAAGACACAATGCCGACTTAAGTACAAGAAACCTGACTCTTCTTACTGTCTATGTTTTGAACCATTCATGTGACACTAGTTATAGATTCCGATGCTTCACTTCACGTTCACTGTATCCTTCTGACCTTCTTATTGACGGTGAAACACTGAAATTGCATCGGAATTAAATACAAAAGGCACAATGCCGACTTAAGTACAAGAAAACTGACTCTTCTTACTGTCTATGATTTGAACCATTCCTGTGACACTAGTTAAAGATTCCGATGCTTCACTTCAGGTTTACTGTATCCCTCTGACCTTCTTATTTACGATGAAACACAGAAATTGCATCGGAATTAAATACAAAAGGCACAACGCCGACTTAAGTACAAGAAAACTGACTCTTCTTACTGTCTATGTTTTGAACCATTCCTGTGACACTAGTTATTGAATCCGATGCTTCACTTCATGTTTACTGTATCCCTCTGACCTTCTTATTGACGACGAAACACAGAAATTGCATCGGAATAAAATAGAAAAACACAATGCCGACTTAAGTACAAGAAAACTGACTCTTTTTACTGTCTATGTTTTGAACCATTCCTGTGACACTAGTTATAGATTCCAATGCTTCACTTCGCATTCACTGTATCCCTCTGCCTTCTTATTGACGATGAAACACTGAAATTGCATCGGAATTAAATACAAAAGGCACAATGCCGACTTAAGTACAAGAAAACTGACTCTTCTTACTGTCTATGTTTTGAACCATTCCTGTGACACTAGTTATAGATTCCGATGCTTCACTTCAGGTTTACTGTATGCCTCTGACCTTTATATTGACGATGAAACAAAGAAATTGCATCGGAATTAAATACAAAAAGCACAATGTCGACTTAAGTACAAGGAAACTGACTCTTCTTACTGTCTATGTTTTGAACCATTCCTGTGACACTAGTTATAGATTCTGATGCTTCACTTCAGGTTTACAGTATCCCTCTGACCTTCTTATTGACGATGAAACACAGAAATTGCATCGGAATTAAATACAAAAGGCACAATGCCAACTTAAGTACAAGAAAACTGACTCTTCTTACTGTCTATGTTTGAACCATTCATGTGACACTCGTTATAGATTCCGATGCTTTACTTCAGCTTTACTGTATCCCTCTGACCTTCTTATTGACGATGAAACACAGATATTGCTTCGGAATTAAATACAAAAGGCACAATGCCGACTTAAGTACAAGATAACTGACCCTTCTTACTGTCTATGTTTTGAACCATTCCTGTGACACTAGTTATAGTTTCCGATGCTTCACTTCAGGTTTACTGTATCCCTCTGACCTTCTTATTGACGATGAAACACAGAAATTGCATCGGAATTATATACAAAAGCCACAATGCCAACATAAGTACAAGAAAACTGACTCTTCTTACTGTCTATGTTTTGAACCATTCCTGTGACACTAGTTATAGATTCCGATGCTTCACTTCAGGTTTACTGTATCCCACTGACATTCTTATTGACAATGAAACACAGAAATTGCATCGGAATTAAATACAAAAGGCACAATGCCGACTTAAGTACAAGAAACCTGACTCTTCTTACTGTCTATGTTTTGAACAATTCCTGTGACACTAGTTATACATTCCGATGCTTCACTTCAGGTTTACTGTATCCCTCTGACCTTCTTATTGACGATGAAACACAGAAATTGCATCGGAATTAAATACAAAAGGCACAATGCCGACTCAAGTACAAGAAGACTGGCTCTTCTTACTGTCTATGTTTTGAATTTTCCTGTGAGACCGGTTTTAGATTCCGATGCCTCACTTCAGGTTTACTGTATCCCTTGGCCCTTCTTATTGACGATGAAACACAGAAATTGCATCGGAATTAAATACAAAAGGCACAATGCCGACTTAAGTACAAGAAAACTGACTCTTCTTACTGTCTAAGTTTTGAACCATTCCCGTGACACTAGTAATAAATTCCGATGCTTCACTTCAGGTTTACTGTATCCCTCTGACCTTCTTATTGACGATGAAACACAGAAATTGTATCGGAATTAAATACAAAAGGCACAATGCCGACTTAAGTACAAGAAAACTGATTCTTCCTACTGTCTATGTTTTGAACCACTCCTGTGACTCTAGTTACAGATTCCGATGCTTCACTTCAGGTGTACTGTATCCCTCTGACCTCTTATTGACGATGAAACACAGAAATTGCAACGGAATTATATACAAAACGTAGAATGTCGACTTAAGTACAAGAAAACTGGCTCTTCTTACAGTCTATGATTATAACCAATCATGTGACACTACTTATAGATTCCGATGCTTCACTTCAAGTTTACTGTATCCCTCTGACCTTCTTATTGACGATGAAACACAGAAATTGCATCGGAATTAAATACAAGAGGCACAATGCCGACTTAAGTACTAGAAAACTGACTCTTCTTACTTTCTATGTTTTTGAACCATTCCTGTGACACTAGTTGTAGATTCCGATGCTACACTTCAGGTTTACTGTATCCCTCTGACCTTCTTATTTACGATTAGACACAGAAATTGCATCGGAATTAAATAGAAAAGGCACAATGCCGACTTATGTACAAGAAAACAAACTCTTCTTACTGTCTATGTTTTGAACCATTCATGTGACACTAGTTATAGATACCGATGCTTCATTTCAGGTTTACTGTATCCCTCTGACCTTCTTATTGACGATGAATCACAGAAATTGCATCGGAATTAAATACAAAAGCAAAATGCCGACTTAAGTACAAGAAAACTGACTCTTCTTACTGTCTATGTTTTGAACCATTCCTGTGACACTAGTTATAGATTCCGATGCTTCACTTCAGGTTTACTGTATTCCTCTGCCCTTCTTATTGACGATGAAACACAGATATTGCATCGGAATTAGATACAAAAGCACAATGCCGACTTAAGTACAAGAAAACTGACTCTTCTTACTGTCTATGTTTTGAACATTTTTGTGACACTAGGTATAGATTCCGATGCTTCACTTCTGGTCTACTGTATCCCTCAAACCTTCTTATTGACAAAGAAACACAGAAATTGCATCGGAATTAAATGCAAAAGGCACAATGCTGACTTAAGTACAAGAAACCTGACTCTTCTTACTGTCTATGTTTTGAACAATTCCTGTGACACTAGTTATAGTTTCCGATGCTTCACTTCAGGTTTACTGTATCCCTCTGACCTTCTTATTGACGATGAAACACAGAAATTGCATCGGAATTAAATACAAAAGGCACAATGACGACTTAAGTACAAGAAAACTGACCCTTGTAACTGTCTATGTTTTGAACCATTCCCGTGACACTCGTTATAGATTCCGATGCTTCATTTCAGGTTTACTGTGTCCCTCTGACCTTTTTATTGACGATGGAACACAGATATTGCATCTGAATTAAATACAAAAGGCACAATGCCAACTTAAGTACAAGAAAACTGACTCTTCTTACTGTCTATGTTTTGAACCATTCCTGTGACACTAGTTATAGATTCACATGCTTCACTTCAGGTTTACTGTATCCCTCTGACCTTCTTATTGACGATGAAATACAGAAATGGCATAGGAATTAAATACAAAAGGCACAACGCCGACTTATGTACAAGAAAACTGACTCTTCTTACTGTCTATGTTTTGAACCATTCCTGTGACACTAGTTATAAAATACGATGCTTCACTTCATGTTTACTGTATCCCTCTGACCTTCTTATTGACGAGAAATACAGAAATTGCATCGGAAATAAATAGAAAAGGCACAATGCAGTCTTAAGTACAAGAAAACTGACTCTTCTTACTGTCTATGTTTTGAACCATTCCTGTGACACTAGTTATAGATTCCGATGCTTCACTTCAGGAATACTGTATCCCTCTGACCTTCTTATTGACGATGAAACACAGAAATTGCATCGGAGTTAAATACAAAAGGCTCAATGCCGACTTAAGTACAAGAAAACTGACTCTTCTTACTGTCTGTGTTTTGAACCATACCTGTGACACTAGTTATAGATTCCGATGCTTCACTTTAGGTTTACTGTATACCTCTGACCTTCTTATTGACGATGAAACACACAAATTTCATCGGAATTAAATACAAAATGCACAATGCCGACTTAAGTACAAGAAAACTGACTCTTCTTACTGTCTATGTTTGAACCATTCATGTGACACTCGTTATAGATTCCGATGCTTTACTTCAGGTTTACTGTATCCCTCTGACCTTCTTATTGACGATGTAACACAGAAATTGCATCGGAATTAAATACAAAAGACACAACGCACACTTAAGTACAAGATAACTGACCCTTCTTACTGTCTATGTTTTGAACCATTCCTGTGACACTAGTTATGGTTTCCGATGCTTCACTTCAGGTTTACTGTATCCCTCTGACCTTCTTATTGACGATGAAACACAGAAATTGCATTGGAATTATATACAAAAGGCACAATGCCGACTTAAGTACAAGAAACCTGACTCTTCTTACTGTCTATGTTTTGAACAATTCCTGTGACACTAGTTATACATTCCGATGCTTCACTTCAGGTTTACTGTATCCCTCTGATCTTCTTATTGACGATGAAACACAGAAATTGCATCGGAATTAAATACAAAAGGCACAATGACGACTTAAGTACAAGAAAACTGACCCTTGTAACTGTCTATGTTTTGAACCATTCCCGTGACACTCGTTATAGATTCCGATGCTTCACTTCAGGTTTACTGTATCCCTCTGACCTTTTTATTGACGATGAAACACAGATATTGCATCTGAATTAAATACAAAGGGCACAATGCCAACTTAAGTACAAGAAAACTGACTCCTCTTACTGTCTATGTTTTGAACCATTCCTGTGACACTAGTTATAGATTCACATTCTTCACTTCAGGTTTACTGTATCCCTCTGACCTTCTTATTGACGATGAAATACAGAAATGGCATAGGAATTAAATACAAAAGGCACAACGCCGACTTAAGTACAAGAAAACTGACTCTTCTTACTGTCTATGTTTTGAACCATTCCTGTGACACTAGTTATAAAATACGATGCTTCCCTTCATGTTTACTGTATCCCTCTGACCTTCTTATTGACGAGAAATACAGAAATTGCGTCGGAATTAAATAGAAAAGGCACAATGCAGTCTTAAGTACAAGAAAACTGACTCTTCTTACTGTCTATGTTTTGAACCATTCCTGTGACACTAGTTATAGATTCCGATGCTTCACTTCAGGAATACTGTATCCCTCTGACCTTCTTATTGACGATGAAACACAGAAATTGCATCGGAGTTAAATACAAAAGGCACAATGCCGACTTAAGTACAAGAAAACTGACTCTTCATACTGTCTTCGTTTTGAACCATTCCTGTGACATTAGTTATAAAATACGATGCTTCACTTCAGGTTTACTGTATCCCTTGGACCTTCTTATTGACGATGAAACACAGAAATTGCATCGGAATTAAATACAAAAGGCACAATGCCGACTTAAGTATAAGAAAACTGACTCTTCTTACTGTCTAAGTTTTGAACCATTCCCGTTACACTAGTTATAGATTCCGATGCTTCACTTCAGGTTTACTGAATCCCTCTGACCTTCTTATTGACGATGAAACACAAAAAATTGCATCGGAATTAAATACAAAAGGCACAATGCCGACTGAAGTACAAGAAAACTGATTCTTCCTACTGTCTATGTTTTGAACCACTCCTGTGACACTAGTTACAGATTCCGATGCTTCATTTCAGGTTTACTGTGTCCCTCTGACCTTTTTATTGACGATGAAACACAGATATTGCATCTGAATTAAATACAAAGGCACAATGCCAACTTAAGTACAAGAAAACTGACTCTTCTTACTGTCTATGTTTTGAACCATTCCTGTGACACTAGTTATAGATTCACATGCTTCACTTCAGGTTTACTGTATTCCTCTGACCTTCTTATTGACGATGAAACACAGAAATGGCATAGGAATTAAATACAAAAGGCACAACGCCGACTTATGTACAAGAAAACTGACTCTTCTTACTGTCTATGTTTTGAACCATTCCTGTGACACTAGTTATAAAATACGATGCTTCACTTCATGTTTACTGTATCCCTCTGACCTTCTTATTGACGAGAAACACAGAAATTGCATCGGAATTAAATACAAGAGGCACAATGCCGACTTCAGTACTAGAAAACTGACTCTTCTTACTTTCTATGTTTTTGAACCATTCCTGTGACACTAGTTGTAGATTCCGATGCTACGCTTCAGGTTTACTGTATCCCTCTGACCTTCTTATTTACGATTAGACACAGAAATTGCATCGGAATTAAATAGAAAAGGCACAATGCCGACTTATGTACAAGAAAACAAACTCTTCTTACTGTCTATGTTTTGAACCATTCATGTGACACTAGTTATAGATACCGATGCTTCACTTCAGGTTTACTGTATCCCTCTGACCTTCTTATTGACGATGAATCACAGAAATTGCATCGGAATTAAATACAAAAGCAAAATGCCGACTTAAGTACAAGAAAACTGACTCTTCTTACTGTCTATGTTTTGAACCATTCCTGTGACACTAGTTATAGATTCCGATGCTTCACTTCAGGTTTACTGTATTCCTCCGCCCTTCTTATTGACGATGAAACACAGATATTGCATCGGAATTAGATACAAAAGCACAATGCTGACTTAAGTACAAGAAAACTGACTCTTCTTACTGTCTATGTTTTGAACATTTTTGTGACACTAGGTATAGATTCCGATGCTTCACTTCTGGTTTACTGTATCCCTCAAACCTTCTTATTGACAAAGAAACACAGAAATTGCATCGGAATTAAATGCAAAAGGCACAATGCTGACTTAAGTACAAGAAACCTGACTCTTCTTACTGTCTATGTTTTGAACAATTCCTGTGACACTAGTTATAGTTTCCGATGCTTCACTTCAGGTTTACTGTATCCCTCTGACCTTCTTATTGACGATGAAACACAGAAATTGCATCGGAATTAAATACAAAAGGCACAATGACGACTTAAGTACAAGAAAACTGACCCTTGTAACTGTCTATGTTTTGAACCATTCCCGTGACACTCGTTATAGATTCCGATGCTTCATTTCAGGTTTACTGTGTCCCTCTGACCTTTTTATTGACGATGAAACACAGATATTGCATCTGAATTAAATACAAAAGGCACAATGCCAACTTAAGTACAAGAAAACTGACTCTTCTTACTGTCTATGTTTTGAACCATTCCTGTGACACTAGTTATAGATTCACATGCTTCACTTCATGTTTACTGTATCCCTCTGACCTTCTTATTGACGAGAAATACAGAAATTGCATCGGAATTAAATAGAAAAGGCACAATGCAGTCTTAAGTACAAGAAAACTGACTCTTCTTACTGTCTATGTTTTGAACCATTCCTGTGACACTAGTTATAGCTTCCGATGCTTCACTTCAGGAATACTGTATCCCTCTGACCTTCTTATTGACGATGAAACACAGAAATTGCATCGGAGTTAAATACAAAAGGCTCAATGCCGACTTAAGTACAAGAAAACTGACTCTTCTTACTGTCTGTGTTTTGAACCATACCTGTGACACTAGTTATAGATTCCGATGCTTCACTTTATGTTTACTGTATCACTCTGACCTTCTTATTGACGATGAAACACACAAATTGCATCGGAATTAAATACTAAATGCACAATGCCGACTTAAGTACAAGAAAACTGACTCTTCTTACTGTCAATGTTTGAACCATTCATGTGACACTCGTTATAGATTCCGATGCTTTACTTCAGGTTTACTGTATCCCTCTGACCTTCTTATTGACGATGAAACACAGAAATTGCATCGGAATTAAATACAAAAGACACAACGCACACTTAAGTACAAGATAACTGACCCTTCTTACTGTCTATGTTTTGAACCATTCCTGTGACACTAGTTATAGTTTCCGATGCTTCACTTCAGGTTTACTGTATCCCTCTGACCTTCTTATTGACGATGAAACACAGAAATTGCATCGGAATTATATACAAAAGGCACAATGCCGACTTAAGTACAAGAAACCTGACTCTTCTTACTGTCTATGTTTGAACAATTCCTGTGACACTAGTTATACATTCCGATGCTTCACTTCAGGTTTACTGTATCCCTCTGACCTTCTTATTGACGATGAAACACAGAAATTGCATCGGAATTAAATACAAAAGGCACAATGACGACTTAAGTACAAGAAAACTGACCCTTGTAACTGTCTATGTTTTGAACCATTCCCGTGACACTCGTTATAGATTCCGATGCTTCACTTCAGGTTTACTGTATCCCTCTGACCTTTTTATTGACGATGAAACACAGATATTGCATCTGAATTAAATACAAAAGGCACAATGCCAACTTAAGTACAAGAAAACTGACTCTTCTTACTGTCTATGTTTTGAACCATTCCAGTGACACTAGTTATAGATTCACATGCTTCACTTCAGGTTTACTGTATCCCTCTGACCTTCTTATTGACGATGAAATACAGAAATGGCATAGGAATTAAATACAAAAGGCACAACGCCGACTTAAGTACAAGAAAACTGACTCTTCTTACTGTCTATGTTTTGAACTATTCCTGTGACACTAGTTATAAAATACGATGCTTCACTTCATGTTTACTGTATCTCTCTGACCTTCTTATTGACGAGAAATACAGAAATTGCATCGGAATTAAATAGAAAAGGCACAATGCAGTCTTAAGTACAAGAAAACGGACTCTTCTTACTGTCTATGTTTTGAACCATTCCTGTGACACTAGTTATAGATTCCGATGCTTCACTTCAGGAATACTGTATCCCTCTGACCTTCTTATTGACGATGAAACACAGAAATTGCATCGGAGTTAAATACAAAAGGCACAATGCCGACTTAAGTACAAGAAAACTGACTCTTCTTACTGTCTTCGTTTTGAACCATTCCTGTGACACTAGTTATAAAATACGATGCTTCACTTCAGGTTTACTGTATCCCTTGGACCTTCTTATTGACGATGAAACACAGAAATTGCATCGGAATTAAATCCAAAAGGCACAATGCCGACTTAAGTACAAGAAAACTGACTCTTCTTACTGTCTAAGTTTTGAACCATTCCCGTGACACTAGTTATAGATTCCGATGCTTCACTTCAGGTTTACTGAATCCCTCTGACCTTCTTATTGACGATGAAACACAGAAATTGCATCGGAATTAAATACAAAGGGCACAATGCCGACTTAAGTACAAGAAAACTGATTCTTCCTACTGTCTATGTTTTGAACCACTCCTGTGACACTAGTTACAGATTCCGATGCTTCACTTCAGGTGTACTGTATCCCTCTGACCTCTTATTGACTATGAAACACAGAAATTGCATCGGAATTATATACAAAAGGTAGAATGTCGACTTAAGTACAAGAAAACTGGCTCTTCTTACAGTCTATGATTATAACCAATCATGTGACCCTACTTATTGATTCCGATGCTTCACTTCAAGTTTACTGTATCCCTCTGACCTTCTTATTGACGATGAAACACAGAAATTGCATCGGAATTAAATACAAGAGGCACATTGCCGACTTAAGGACAAGAAAACTGACTCCTCTTACTTTCTATGTTTTTGATCCATTCCTGTGACACTAGTTGTAGATTCCGATGCTACACTTCAGATTTACTGTATCCCACTGACCTTCTTATTTACGATTAGACACAGAAATTGCATCGGAATTAAATAGAAAAGGCACAATGCCGACTTATGTACAAGAAAACAGACTCTTCTTACTGTCTATGTTTTGAACCATTCCTGTGACACTAGATATAGATTCCGATGCTTCACTTGAGGTTTACTGTATACCTCTGAACTTCTTATTGACGTTGAAACACAGAAATTGCATCGGAATGAATGACAAAAGGCACAATGCTGACTTAAGTACAATAAAACAAACTCTTCTTACTGTCTATGTTTTGAACCATTCATGTGACACTAGTTATAGATTACGATGCTTCACTTCAGGTTTACTGTATCCCTCTGACCTTCTTATTGACGATGAAACACAGAAATTGCATCGGAATTAAATACAAAAGGCACAATGCCGACTTAAGTACAAGAAAACTGACTCTTCTTACTGTCTATGTTTTGAACCATTCCTATGACACTCGTTATAGATTCCGATGCTTCACCTCAGGATTGCTGTATCCCTCGGACCTTCTTATTGACGATGAAACACAGAAATTGCATCGGAATTAAATACACAAGGCACAATGCTGATTAAAATACAAGAAAACTGACTCTTCTTACCATCTATGTTTTGAACCATTCATGTGACACTAGTAATAGATTCCGATGCTTCACTTTAGGTTTACTGTATCCCTCTGACCTTCTTATTGACTATGAATCACAGAAATTGCATCGGAATTAAATACAAAAGGCACAACGCCGACTTAAGTACAAGAAAACTGACTCTTCTTACTGTCTATGTTTTGAACCATTCCTGTGACACTAGTTATAGATTCCGATGCTTCACTTCAGGTTTACTGTATCCCTCTGCCCTTCTTATTGACGATGAAACACAGATATTGCATCGGAATTAGATACAAAAGCACAATGCCGACTTAAGTACAAGAAAACTGACTCTTCTTACTGTCTATGTTTTGAACATTTTGGTGACACTAGTTATAGATTCACATGCTTCACTTCAGGTTTACTGTATCCCTCTGACCTTCTTATTGACGATGAAATACAGAAATGGCATAGGAATTAATTACAAAAGGCACAACGCCGACTTAAGTACAAGAAAACTGACTCTTCTTACTGTCTATGTTTTGAACCATTCCTGTGACACTAGTTATAAAATACGATGCTTCACTTCCTGTTTACTGTATCCCTCTGACCTTCTTATAGACGATGAAACACAGAAATTGCATCGGAGTTAAATACAAAAGGCACAATGCCGACTTAAGTACAAGAAAACTTACTCTTCTTACTGTCTGTGTTTTGAACCATACCTGTGACACTAGTTATAGATTCCGATGCTTCACTTTAGGTTTACTGTATACCTCTGACCTTTTTATTGACGATGAAACACACAAATTGCATTGGAATTAAATACAAAATGCACAATGCCGACTTAAGTACAAGAAAACTGACTCTTCTTACTGTCTATGTTTGAACCATTCATGTGACACTCGTTATAGATTCCGATGCTTTACTTCAGGTTTACTGTATCTCTCTGACCTTCTTATTGACGATGAAACACAGAAATTGCATCGGAATCAAATGCAAAAGACACAACGCACACTTAAGTACAAGATAACTGACCCTTCTTACTGTCTATGTTTTGAACCATTCCTGTGACACTAGTTATAGTTTCCGATGCTTCACTTCAGGTTTACTGTATCCCTCTGACCTTCTTATTGACGATGAAACACAGAAATTGCATCGGAATTATATACAAAAGGCACAATGCCGACTTAAGTACAAGAAACCTGACTCTTCTTACTGTTTATGTTTTGAACAATTCCTGTGACACTAGTTATACATTCCGATGCTTCACTTCAGGTTTACTGTATCCCTCTGACCTTCTTATTGACGATGAAACACAGAAATTGCATCGGAATTAAATACAAAAGGCACAATGCTGACTCAAGTACAAGAAGACTGGCTCTTCTTACTGTCTATGTTTTGAACTTTACTGTGAGACCGGTTTTAGATTCCGATGCTTCACTTCAGGTTTACTATATCCCTTGGACCTTCTTATTGACGATGAAACACAGAAATTGCATCGGAATTAAATACAAAAGGCACAATGCCGACTTAAGTACAAGAAAATTGACTCTTCTTACTGTCTAAGTTTTGAACCATTCCCGTGACACTAGATATAGATTCCGATGCTTCACTTGAGGTTTACTGTATACCTCTGAACTTCTTATTGACGTTGAAACACAGAAATTGCATCGGAATGAATGACAAAAGGCACAATGCTGATTTAAGTACAATAAAACAAACTCTTCTCACTGTCTATGTTTTGAACCATTCATGTGACACTAGTTATAGAGTCCGACGCTTCACTTCAGGTTTACTGTATCCCTCTGACCTTCTTATTGACGATGAAACACAGAAATTGCATCGGAATTAAATACAAAAGGCACAATGCCGACTTAAGTACAAGAAAACTGACTCTTATTACTGTCTTCGTTTTGAACCATTCCTGTGACACTAGTTATAGATTCCGATGCTTCACTTCAGGTTTACTGTATCCCTCTGACCTTCGTATTGACGGTGAAACACAGAAATGGCATCGGAATGAAATACAAAAGGCACAATGCCGACTTAAGTACAAGAAAACTGACTCTTCTTACTGTCTATGATTTGAACCATTCCTGTGACACTAGTTATAGATTCCGATGCTTCACTTCAGGTTAACTGTATACCTCTGACCTTCTTATTGACGATGAAACACAGAATTTGCATCAGAATTAAATACAAAAGGCACAATGCCGACTTAAGTACAAGAAAACTGACTCTTCTTACTGTCTATGATTTGAACCATTCCTGTGACACTCGTTATAGATTCCGATGCTTCACCTCAGGATTGCTGTATCCCTCGGACCTTCTTATTGACGATGAAACACAGAAATTGCATCGGAATTAAATACAGAAGGCACAATGCTGATTAAAATACAAGAAAACTGACTCTTCTTACCGTCTATGTTTTGAACCATTCATGTGACACTAGTAATAGATTCCGATGCTTCACTTTAGGTTTACTGTATCCCTCTGACCTTCTTATTGACGATGAATCACAGAAATTGCATCGGAATTAAATACAAAAGGCACAACGCCGACTTAAGTACAAGAAAACTGACTCTTCTTACTGTCTATGTTTTGAACCATTCCTGTGACACTAGTTATAGATTCCGATGCTTCACTTCAGGTTTACTGTATCCCTCTGCCCTTCTTATTGACGATGAAACACAGATATTGCATCGGAATTAGATACAAAAGCACAATGCCGACTTAAATACAAGAAAACTGACTCTTCTTACTGTCTATGTTTTGAACATTTTGGTGACACTAGGTATAGATTCCGATGCTTCACTCCTGGTTTACTGTATCCCTCTAACCTTCTTATTGACAATGAAACACAGAAATTGCATCGGAATGAAATGCAAAAGGCACAATGCTGACTTAAGTACAAGAAACCTGACTCTTCTTACTGTCTATGCTTTGAACAATTCCTGTGACACTAGTTATAGAATCCAATGCTTCACTTCAGGTTCACTATATCCCTCTGACCTTCTTATTGACGATGAAACACTGAAATTGCATCGGAATTAAATACAAAAGGCACAATACCGATTTATGTACAAGAAAATTGACTCTTCTTACTGTCTATATTTTGAAAGATTCATGTGACACTCGTTATAGATTCCGATGCTTTACTTCAGGTTCACTGTATCCCTCTGACCTTCTTATTGACGATGAAATACAGAAATTGCATCGGAATTAAATAGAAAAGGCACAATGCCGACTTAAGTACAAGAAAACTGACTCTTCTTACTGTCTATGTTTTGAACCATTCCTGTGACACTAGTTATAAATTCCGATGCCTCACTTCAGGTATACTGTACCCCTCTGACCTTCTTATTGACGACGAAACACAGAAATCGCATAGGAATTAAATAGAAAAGCCACAATGCCGAATTAAGTACAAGAAAACTGACTCTTCTTACTGTCTATGTTTTGAACCATTCATGTGACACTAGATTCCGATGCTACACTGCAGGTTTACTGTATAGCTCTGACCTTCTTATTGACGATGAAACACAGAAATTGCATCGGAATGAAATACAAAAGGCACAATGCCGATTTAAGTACAAGAAAACTGACTCTTCTTACTGTCTATGTTTTGAACCATTCCTGTGACACTAGTTATAGATTCCGATTCTTCACTTTATGTTTACTGTATCCCTCTCACCTTCTTATTGACGATGAAACATAGAAATTGCATCGGAATTAAATAGAGAAAGCACAATGCCGACTTAAGTACAAGAAAACTGACTGTTCTAACTGTCTATGTTTTGAACCATTCCTGTGACACTAGTTATAGATTCCGATGCTTTACTCCAGGTTTACTGTATCCTCTGACCTTCCTATTGACGATGAAACACAGAAATTGCATCGGAATTAAATACAAAAGGCACAACGCCGCCTTAAGTACAAGAAAACTGACTCTTCTTACTGTCTATGTTTTGAACCATTCCTGTGACACTAGTTATAGAATCCGATGCTTCACTTCATGTTTACTGTATCCCTCTGACCTTCTTATTGACGACGAAACACAGAAATTGCATCGGAATTAAATAGAAAAACACAATGCCGACTTAAGTACAAGAAAACTGACTCTTCTTACTGTCTATGATTTGAACCATTCATGTGACACTAGTTGTAGATTCCGATGCTCCACTTCACGTTCACTGTACCCTTCTGACCTTCTTATTGACGGTGAAACACTGAAATTGCATCGGAATTAAATACAAAAGGCACAATGCCGACTTAAGTACAAGAAAACTGACTCTTCTTACTGTCTATGATTTGAACCATTCCTGTGACACTAGTTATAGATTCCGATGCTTCACTTCAGGTTTACTGTATCCCTCTGACCTTCTTATTTACGATGAAACACAGAAATTGCATCGGAATTAAATACAAAAGGCACAACGCCGACTTAAGTACAAGAAAACTGACTCTTCTTACTGTCTATGTTTTGAACCATTCCTGTGACACTAGTTATAGAATCCGATGCTTCACTTCATGTTTACTGTATCCCTCTGACATTCTTATTGACGATGAAGCGCTGAAATGGCATCGGAATTAAATACAAAAAGCACAATGCCGACTTAAGTACATGAAATCTGACTCTTCATACTGTCTATGTTTTGAACCATGCCTTTGACACTAGTTATAGATTCCGATGCTTTACTTCAGGTTTACTGTATCCCTCTGACCTTCTTATATAAGATGAAACAACGATATTGCATCGGATGTAAATACAAAAGGCACAATGCCGACTTAAGTACAAGAAAACTGACTCTTCTTACTGTCTATGTATTGACCATTCATGTGACACTAGTTATAGCTTCCGATAATTCACTTCAGGTTTACTGTATCCCTCTGACCTGCGTATTGACGATGAAACACAGATATTGCATCGGAATTAAATACTAAGGGCACAATGCCAACTTAAGTACAAGAAAACTGACTCTTATTACTGTCTAGGTTTTGAACCATTCCAGTGGCACTAGGTATGGATTCCGATGCTTCACTTCAGGTTTAGTGTAGCCTCTTGTCTTCTCATTGACGATGAAACACAAAATTGCATCGGAATTAAATACAAAAGGCACAATGCCGACTTAAGTACAAGAAACCTGACTCTTATTACTGTCTATGATTTGAACCATTCCTGTGACACTAGTTATAGATTCTGATGCTTCACTTCAGGTTCACTGTATCCCTCCGACCTTCTTATTGACGATGAAACGCAGAAATCGCATCGGAATTACATACAAAAAGCACAATGCCGACTTAAGTACAAGAAATCTGACTCTTCTTACTGTCTATGATTTGAACCATGCCTGTGACACTAGTTATGGATTCCGATGCTTCACTTCAGGTTTACTGTATCCCTCTGACCTTCATATTGACGATGAAACACAGAAATTGCAACGGAATTAAATACTAGAGGCACATTGCCAGCTTAAGTACAAGAAAACTGACTCTTCTTACTGTCTATGTTTTGAACCATTCATGTGACACTAGTTATAGCTTCCGATGCTTCACTTCAGGTTCACTGTATCCCTCTGACCTTCTTATTGACGATGAAACACAGATATTGCATCGGAATTAAATACAAAAGGCACAATGCCGACATAAGTACAAGAGAACTGACTCTTCTTACTGTCTAGGTTTTGAACAATTCCTGTGACACTAGGTATGGATTCCGATGCTTCACTTCAGGTTTACTGTACCCTCTGATCTTCTCATTGACGAAGAAACACAGAAATTGCATCAGAATTAAATACAAAATGCACAATGCCGACTTAAGTACAAGAAACCTGACTCTTCTTACTGTCTATGATTTGAACCATTCCTGTGACACTAGTTATAGATTCCAATGCTTCACTTCAGGTTCACTGTATCCCTCAGACCTTCTTATTGTCGATGAAACACAGAAATTGCATCGGAATTAAAAACAAAAGGCACAACGCCCACTTAAGTACAAGAAAACTGACTCTTCTTACTGTCTATGTTTTGAACCATTCCTGTGACACTAGTTATACATTCCGATGCTTCACTTCATGTTAACTGTATCCCTCTGACCTTCATATTGACGATGAAACACAGAAATTGCATCGTAATTAAATACAAAATGCACAATGCCGACATAAGTACAAGAAAACTGACTCTTCTCACTGTCTATGATTTGAACCATTCCTGTAACACTAGATATAGATTCCGATGCATCACTTCAGGTTTACTGTATCCCTCTGACCTTCTTATTGACTATGAAACACAGTAAATGCATCGGAATTAAATACAAAAAGCACAATGCAGACTTAAGTACAAGGAAACTGACTCTTCTTACTCTCTACGTTTTGAACATTTTTGTGACACTAGGTATAGATTCCGATGCTTCACTTCTGGTTTACTGTATCCCTCTAACCTTCTTATTGATGATGAAACACAGAACTTGCATAGGAATAAAATACAAAAGGCCCAACGCCGACTTAAGTACAAGAAAACTGACTCTTCTTACTGTCTATGATTTGAACCATTCCTGTGACACTAGTTATAGAATCCGATGCTTCACTTCATGTTTACTGTATCGCTCTGACCGTCTTATTGACAATGAAATACAGAAATTGCATCGGAATTAAATAGAAAAGGCACAATGCCGACTTAAGTACAAGAAAACTGACTCTTCTTACTGTCTATGTTTTGAACCATTCATGTGACACTAGTTATAGATTCCGATGCTTCACTGCAGGTTTACTTTATCCCTCTGACCTTCTTATTGACGTTGAAACACAGAAATTGCATAGGAATGAAATACAAAAGGCACAATGCCGATTTAGGTACAAGAAAACTGACTCTTCTTACTGTCTATGTTTTGAACAATTCCTGTGACATTAGTTATAGATTCCGATGATTCACTTCTGGTTTACCATATCCCTCTGACCTTCTTATTGACGATGAAAGACAGAAATTTCATCGGATTAAATGCAAAAGGCACAATGCCGACTTAAGTACAAGAAAACTGACTCTTCTTACTGTCTATGTTTTGAACCATTCCTGTGACACTAGTTATAGAATCCGATGCTTCACTTCAGGTTCACTATATCCCTCTGACCTTCTTATTGACGATGAAACACTGAAATTGCAACGGAATTAAATACAAAAGGCACAATGCCGATTTAAGTACAAGAAAACTGACTGTTCTTACTGTCTATATTTTGAAAGATTCATGTGACTCTCGTTATAGATTCCGATGCTTTACTTCAGGTTCACTGTATCCCTCTGACCTTCTTCTTGACGATGAAACACAGAAATTGCTTCGGAATTAAATACAAAAGGCACAATGCCGCCTTAAGTACAAGTTAACTGACTCTTCTTATTGTCTGTGTTTTCAACCATTCCTGTGACACTAGTTATAGATTCCGATGCTTCACTTCAGGTTTACTGTATCCCTCTGACCATCTTATTGACGATGAAACACAGAAATTGCATCGGAATTAAATACAAAAGGCACATTGCCGACATAAGTACAAGAAAACTGACTCTTCTTACTGTCTATGTTTTGAACCATTCCTGTGACATTAGTTATAGATTCCGATTCTTCACTTTATGTTTACTGTATCACTCTGACCTTCTTATTGACGATGAAACATAGAAATTGCATCGGAATTAAATAGAGAAGGCACAATGCCGACTTAAGTACATGAAAACTGACTCTTCTAACTGTCTATGATTTGAACCATTCCTGTGACACTAGTTATATATTCCGATGCTTCACTTCAGGTTTACTGTATCCCTCTGACCTTCTTATCGACGATGAAACACCGAAATTGCATCCGAATTAAATACTAAAGGCACATTGCCAGCTTAAGTACAAGAAAACTGACTCTTCTTACTGTCTATGTTTTGAACCATTCATGTGACACTAGTTATAGCTTCCGATGCTTCACTTCAGGTTTACTGTATCCCTCTGACCTTCTTATTGACGATGAAACACAGATATTGCATCGGAATTAAATGCAAAAAGCACAATGCCGACTTAAGTACAAGAAAACTGACTCTTCTTACTGTCTATATTTTGAAAGATTCATGTGACACTCGTTATAGATTCCAATGCTTTACTTCAGGTTCACTGTATCCCTCTGACCTTCTTATTGACGATGAAACACAGAAATTGCTTCGGAATTAAATACAAAAGGCACAATGCCGGCTTAAGTACAAGTTAACTGACTCTTCTTATTGTCTGTGTTTTGAACCATTCCTGTGACACTAGTTATAGATTCCGATGCTTCACTTCAGGTTTACTGTATCCCTCTGACCTTCTTATTGACGATGAAACACTGAAATTGCATCGGAAGTAAATATAAAAGGCACATTGCCGACTTAAGTACAAGAAAACTGACTCTTCTTACTGTCTATGTTTTGAACCATTCCTGTGACATTAGTTATAGATTCCGATTCTTCCCTTTATGTTTACTGTATCCCTCTGACCTTCTTATTGACGATGAAACATAGAAATTGCATCGGAATTAAATAGATAAGGCACAATGCCGACTTAAGTACAAGAAAACTGACTCTTCTGACTCTCTATGTTTTGAACCATTCCTGTGACACTAGTTATAGATTCCGATGCTTTACTCCAGGTTTACTGTATACTCTGACGTTCTTATTGACGATGAAACACAGAAATTGCTTCGGAATTAAATACAAAAGGCACAATGCCGACTTGAGTACAAGAAAACTGACTCTCCTTACTGTCTATGATTTGATCCATTACTGTGACACTAGATATAGATTCCGATGCTTCACTTTAGGTATACTGTATCCCTCTGACGTTCTTATTGACGATGAAACATAGAAATTGCATCGGAATTAAATAGAAAAGGAACAATGCCGACTTAAGTACAAGAAAACTGACTCTTCTTACTGTCTATGTTTTGAACCATTCCTGTGACACTAGTTATAGATTCCGATGCTTCACTTCAGGTTTACTGTATCCCTCTGACCTTCTTGTTGAAAATGAAACAACGATATTGCATCGGATGTAAATACAAAAGGCACAATGCCGACTTAAGTACAAGAAAACTGTCTCTTCTTACTGTCTATGTTTTGAACCATTCCTGAGACACTAGTTATTGATTCCGATGTTTCACTTCAGGTTTACTGTACCCTCTTTTCTTCTCATTGACGATGAAACACAAAATTGCATCGGAATTAATTACAAAAGGCACAGTGCCGACTTAAGTACAAGAAATCTGACTCTTCTTACTGTCTATGTTTTGAACCATGCCTGTGACACTACTTTTAGATTCCGATGCTTCACTTCAGGTTTACTGTATCCCTCTGACCTTCTTATTGACGATGAAACACAGAAATTGCATCGGAATTAAATACTAAAGGCACATTGCCAGCTTAAGTACAAGAAAACTGACTCTTCTTACTGTCTATGTTTTGAACCATTCATGTGACACTAGTTATAGCTTCCGATGGTTCACTTCAGGTGTACTGTATCCCTCTGACCTTCTTATTGACGATGAAACACAGATATTGCATCGGAATTAAATACAAAAGGCACAATGCCGACTTAAGTACAAGAAACCTGACTCTTCTTACTGTCTATGATTTGAACCATTCCTGTGACACTAGTTATAGATTCCGATGCTTCACTTCACGTTCACTGTATCCCTCTGACCTTCTTATTGTCGATGAAACACAGAAATTGCATCGGAATTAAATACAAAAGACACAACGCCCACTTAAGTACAAGAAAACTGACTCTTCTTACTGTCTATGTTTTGAACCATTCCTGTGACACTAGTTATAGATTCCGATGCTTCACTTCATGTTTAGTGTATCCCTCTGTTCTTCATATTGACGATGAAACACAGAAATTGCATCGGAATTAAATACAAAAGGCACAATGCCGACTTAAGTACAAGAAAACTGACTCTTCTTACTGTCTAAGTTTTGAACCATTCCCGTGACACTAGTTATAGATTCCGATGCTTCACTTCAGGTTTACTGTATCCCTCTGACCTTCTTATTGACGATGATACACAGAAATTGCATCGGAATTAAACACAAAAGGCACAATGCCGACTTAAGTACAAGAAAACTGATTCTTCCTACTGTCTATGTTTTGAACCACTCCTGTGACACTAGTTACAGATTCCGATGCTTCACTTCAGGTGTACTGTATCCCTCTGACCTCTTATTGACTATGCAACACAGAAATTGCATCGGAATTATATACAAAAGGTAGAATGTCGACTTAAGTACAAGAAAACTGGCTCTTCTTACAGTCTATGATTATAACCAATCATGTGACACTACTTATAGATTCCGATGCTTCACTTCAAGTTTACTGTATCCCTCTGACCTTCTTATTGACGATGAAACACAGAAATTGCATCGGAATTAAATACAAGAGGCACAATGCCGACTTAAGGACAAGAAAACTGACTCTTCTTACTTTCTATGTTTTTGAACCATTCCTGTGACACTAGTTGTAGATTCCGATGCTACACTTCAGGTTTACTGTATCCCTCTGACCTTCTTATTTACGATTAGACACAGAAATTGCATCGGAATTAAATAGAAAAGGCACAATGCCGACTTATGTACAAGAAAACTGACTCTTCTTACTGTCTATGTTTTGAACCATTCCCGTGACACTAGTTATAGTTTCCGATGCTTCACTTTAGGTTTACTGTATCCCTCTGACCTTCTTATTGACGATGAAACACAGAAATTGCATCGGAATTAAATACAAAAGTCACAATGCCGACTTAAGTACAAGAAAACTGACTCTTCTTACTGTCTATGCTTTTAACCATACGTGTGACACTAGATATAGATTCCGATGCTTCACTTGAGGTTTACTGTATACCTCTGAACTTCTTATTGACGTTGAAACACAGAAATTGCATCGGAATGAATGACAAAAGGCACAATGCCGACTTAAGTACAATAAAACAAACTCTTCTTACTGTCTATGTTTTGAAGCATTCATGTGACACTAGTTATAGATTCCGATGCTTCACTTCAGGTTTACTGTATCCCTCTGACCTTCTTATTGACGATGAAACACAGAAATTGCATCGGAATTAAATACAAAAGGCAAAATGCCGACTTAAGTACATGAAAACTGACTCTTATTACTGTCTTCGTTTTGAACCATTCCTGTGACACTAGTTATAGATTCCGATGTTTCACTTCAGGTTTACTGTATCCCTCTGACCTTCGTATTGACGGTGAAACACAGAAATGGCATCGGAATTAAATACAAAAGGCACAATGCCGACTTAAGTACAAGAAAACTGACTCTTCTTACTGTCTATGTTTTGAACCGTTCCTGTGACACTCGTTATTGATTCCGATGCTTCACCTCAGGATTGCTGTATCCCTCGGACCTTCTTATTGACGATGAAACACAGAAATTGCATCGGAATTAAATACAGAAGGCACAATGCTGATTAAAATACAAGAAAACTGACTCTTCTTACCGTCTATGTTTTGAACCATTCATGTGACACTAGTAATAGATTCCGATGCTTCACTTTAGGTTTACTGTATCCCTCTGACCTTCTTATTGACGATGAATCACAGAAATTGCATCGGAATTAAATACAAAAGGCACAACGCCGACTTAAGTACAAGAAAACTGACTCTTCTTACTGTCTATGGTTTGAACCATTCCTGTGACACTAGTTATAGATTCCGATGCTTCACTTCAGGTTTACTGTATCCCTCTGCCCTTCTTATTGACGATGAAACACAGATATTGCATCGGAATTAGATACAAAAGCACAATGCCGACTTAAGTACAAGAAAACTGACTCTTCTTACTGTCTATGTTTTGAACATTTTGGTGACACTAGGTATAGATTCCGATGCTTCACTCTTGGTTTACTGTATCCCTCTAACCTTCTTATTGACAATGAAACACAGAAATTGCATCGGAATTAAATGCAAAAGGCACAATGCTGACTTAAGTACAAGAAACCTGACTCTTCTTACTGTCTATGTTTTGAACAATTCCTGTGACACTAGTTATAGTCTCCGATGCTTCACTTCTGGTTTACTGTATCCCTCTGACCTTCTTATTGACGATGAAATACAGAAATTGCATCGGAATTAAATACAAAAGGCACAATGCCGACTTAAGTACAACAAAACTGACCCTTGTAACTGTCTATGTTTTGAACCATTCCCGTGACACTCGTTATAGATTCCGATGCTTCATTTCAGGTTTACTGTATACCTCTGACCTTCTTATTGACGATGAAACACAGAAATTGCATCGGAATTAAATGCAAAAGGCACAATGCTGACTTAAGTACAAGAAACCTGACTCTTCTTACTGTCTATGTTTTGAACAATTCCTGTGACACTAGTTATAGTTTCCGATGCTTCACTTCAGGTTTACTGTATCCCTCTGACCTTCTTATTGACGATGAAAGACAGAAATTTCATCGAATTAAATAAAAAAGGCACAATGCCGACTTAAGTACAAGAAAACTGACTCTTTTTACTGTCCATGTTTTGAACCATTACTGCGACACTAGTTATAGAATCCAATGCTTCATTTCAGGTTCACTATATCCCTCTGACCTTCTTATTGACGATGAAACACTGAAATTGCATCGGAATTAAATACAAAAGGCACAATGCCGATTTATGTACAAGAAAATTGACTCTTCTTACTGTCTATATTTTGAAAGATTCATGTGACACTCGTTATAGATTCCGATGCTTTACTTCAGGTTCACTGTATCCCTCTGACCTTCTTATTGACGATGAAATACAGAAATTGCATCGGAATTAAATAGAAAAGGCACAATGCCGACTTAAGTACAAGAAAACTGACTCTTCTTACTGTCTATGTTTTGAACCATTCCTGTGACACTAGTTATAAATTCAGATGCCTCACTTCAGGTATACTGTACCCCTCTGACCTTCTTATTGACGATGAAACACAGAAATCGCATAGGAATTAAATAGAAAAGCCACAATGCCGAATTAAGTACAAGAAAACTGACTCTTCTTACTGTCTATGTTTTGAACCATTCATGTGACACTAGATTCCGATGCTTCACCGCAGGTTTACTGTATACCTCTGACCTTCTTATTGACGATGAAACACAGAAATTGCATCGGAATGAAATACAAAAGGCACAATGCCGATTTAAGTACAAGAAAACTGACTCTTCTTACTCTTTATGTTTTGAACCATTCCTGTGACACTAGTTATAGATTCCGATTCTTCACTTTATGTTTACTGTATCCCTCTCACCTTCTTATTGACGATGAAACATAGAAATTGCATCGGAATTAAATAGAGAAAGCACAATGCCGACTTAAGTACAAGAAAACTGACTCTTCTAACTGTCTATGTTTTGAACCATTCCTGTTACACTAGTTATAGATTCCGATGCTTTACTCCAGGTTTACTGTATCCTCTGACCTTCCTATTGACGATGAAACACAGAAATTGCTTCGGAATTAAATAAAAAAGGCACAATGCCGACTTAAGTACAAGAAAGCTGACTCTCCTTACTGTCTATGATTTGATCCATTCCTGTGACACTAGTTATAGATTCCGATGCTTCACTTTAGGTATACTGTATCCCTCTGACCTTCTTATTGACGATGAAACAAAGAAATTGCATCGGAATTAAATAGAAAAGGAACAATGCCGACTTAAGTACAAGAAAACTGACTCTTCTTACTGTCTATGTTTGAACCATTCCTGTGACACTAGTTATAGATTCCGATGCTTCACTTCAGGTTTACTGTATCCCTCATACCTTCTTATTTAAGATGAAACAACGATATTGCATCGGATATAAATACAAAAGGCACAATGCCTACTTAAGTACAAGAAAACTGACTCTTCTTACTGTCTATGTTTTGACCATTCCTGTGACACTAGTTATAGATTCCGATGCTTCACTTCAGGTTTACTGTATCCCTCTGACCTTCTTATTTAAGATGAAACAACGATATTGCATCGGATGTAAATACAAAAGGCACAATGCCGACTTAAGTACAAGAAAACTGACTCTTCTTACTGTCTATGTTTTGACCATTCCTGTGACACTAGTTATAGATTCCGATGCTTCACTTCAGGTTAACTGTATCCCTCTGACATTCTTATTGACGATGAAGCGCTGAAATGGCATCGGAATTAAATACAAAAAGCACAATGCCGACTTAAGTACATGAAATCTGACTCTTCATACTGTCTATGTTTTGAACCATGCCTGTGACACTAGTTATAGATTCCGATGCTTTACTTCAGGTTTACTGTATCCCTCTGACCTTCTTACTGACGATGAACTACAGAAATTGCATCGGAATTAAATACAAAAGGCACAATGCCAGCTTAAGTACAAGAGAACGGTCTCTTCTTACTGTCTATGCTTTGAAAAATTCCTGTGACACTGGTTACAGATTCCATGCTTCACTTCAGGTTCACTGTATCCCTCTGACCTTCTTATTGACGATGAAACACAGAAATTGAATCGGAATTAAATACAAAAGGCACAATGCCAGCTTAAGTACAAGAAAACGGACTCTTCTTACTGTCTATGTTTTAAACCATTCATGTGACACTAGTTATAATTTCCGATGCTTCACTTCAGGTTTACTGTATCCCTCTGACCTGCGTATTGACGATGAAACACAGATATTGCATCGGAATTAAATACTAAGGGCACAATGCCAACTTATGTACATGAAAACTGACTCTTATTACTGTCTAGGTTTTGAACCATTCCAGTGGCACTAGGTATGGATTCCGATGCTTCACTTCAGGTTTAGTGTAGCCTCTTGTCTTCTCATTGACGATGAAACACAAAATTGCATCGGAATTAAATACAAAAGGCACAATGCCGACTTAAGTACAAGAAACCTGACTCTTATTACTGTCTATGATTTGAACCATTCCTGTGACTCTAGTTATAGATTCTGATGCTTCACTTCAGGTTAACTGTATCCCTCCGACCTTCTTATTGACGATGAAACACAGAAATTGCTTCGGAATTAAATACAAAAGGCACATTGCCGACTTAAGTACAAGAAACCTGACTCTCCTTACTGTCTATGATTTGAACCATTCCTGTAACACTAGATATAGATTCCGATGCTTCACTTCAGGTTTACTGTATCCCTCTGACCTTCTTATTGACGATGAAACACAGTAAATGCATCGGAATTAAATACAAAAAGCACAATGCAGACTTAAGTACAAGGAAACTGACTCTTCTTACTGTCTATGTTTTGAACATTTTTGTGACACTAGGTATAGATTCCAATGCTTCACTTCTGGTTTACTGTATCCCTCTAACCTTCTTATTGATGATGAAACACAGAACTTGCATAGGAATAAAATACAAAAGGCCCAACGCCGACTTAAGTACAAGAAAACTGACTCTTCTTACTGTCTATGATTTGAACCATTCCTGTGACACTAGATATAGAATCCGATGCTTCACTTCATGTTTACTGTATCGCTCAGACCGTCGTATTGACGATGAAATACAGAAATTGCATCGGAATTAAATAGAAAAGGCACAATGCCGACTTAAGTACAAGTTAACTGACTCTTCTTATTGTCTGTGTTTTCAACCATTCCTGTGACACTAGTTATAGATTCCGATTCTTCACTTTATGTTTACTGTATCACTCTGACCTTCTTATTGACGATGAAACATAGAAATTGCATCGGAATTAAATAGAGAAGGCACAATGCCGACTTAAGTACATGAAAACTGACTCTTCTAACTGTCTATGTTTTTAACCATTTCTGTGACACTAGTTATAGATTCCGATGCTTTACTCCAGGTTTACTGTATCCTCTGACCCTCTTATTGACGATGAAACACAGAAATTGCTTCGGAATTAAATGCAAAAGGCACAATGCTGACTTAAGTACAAGAAACCTGACTCTTCTTACTGTCTATGTTTTGAACAATTCCTGTGACACTAGTTATAGTTTCCGATGCTTCACTTCAGGTTTACTGTATCCCTCTGACCTTCTTATTGACGAAAAGACAGAAATTTCATCGAATTAACTAAAAAAGGCACAATGCCGACTTAAGTACAAGAAAACTGACTCTTTTTACTGTCCATGTTTTGAACCATTACTGCGACACTAGTTATAGAATCCAATGCTTCATTTCAGGTTCACTATATCCCTCTGACCTTCTTATTGACGATGAAACACTGAAATTGCATCGGAATTAAATACAAAAGGCACAATGCCGATTTATGTACAAGAAAATTGACTCTTCTTACTGTCTATATTTTGAAAGATTCATGTGACACTCGTTATAGATTCCGATGCTTTACTTCAGGTTCACTGTATCCCTCTGACCTTCTTATTGACGATGAAATACAGAAATTGCATCGGAATTAAATAGAAAAGGCACAATGCCGACTTAAGTACAAGAAAACTGACTCTTCTTACTGTCTATGTTTTGAACCATTCCTGTGACACTAGTTATAAATTCCGATGCCTCACTTCAGGTTTAGTGTAGCCTCTTGTCTTCTCATTGACGATGAAACACAAAATTGCATCGGAATTAAATACAAAAGGCACAATGCCGACTTAAGTACAAGAAACCTGACTCTTATTACTGTCTATGATTTGAACCATTCCTGTGACTCTAGTTATAGATTCTGATGCTTCACTTCAGGTTAACTGTATCCCTCTGACCTTCTTATTGACGATGAAACACAGAAATTGCTTCGGAATTAAATACAAAAGGCACATTGCCGACTTAAGTACAAGAAACCTGACTCTCCTTACTGTCTATGATTTGAACCATTCCTGTAACACTAGATATAGATTCCGATGCTTCACTTCAGGTTTACTGTATCCCTCTGACCTTCTTATTGACGATGAAACACAGTAAATGCATCGGAATTAAATACAAAAAGCACAATGCAGACTTAAGTACAAGGAAACTGACTCTTCGTACTGTCTATGTTTTGAACATTTTTGTGACACTAGGTATAGATTCCGATGCTTCACTTCTGGTTTACTGTTTCCCTCTAACCTTCTTATTGATGATGAAACACAGAACTTGCATAGGAATAAAATACAAAAGGCCCAACGCCGACTTAAGTACAAGAAAACTGACTCTTCTTACTGTCTATGATTTGAACCATTCCTGTGACACTAGATATAGAATCCGATGCTTCACTTCATGTTTACTGTATCGCTCTGAACGTCGTATTGACGATGAAATACAGAAATTGCATCGGAATTAAATAGAAAAGGCACAATGCCGACTTAAGTACAAGTTAACTGACTCTTCTTATTGTCTGTGTTTTCAACCATTCCTGTGACACTAGTTATAGATTCCGATGCTTCACTTCAGGTTTACTGTATTCCTCTGACCATCTTATTGACGATGAAACACAGAAATTGCATCGGAATTAAATACAAAAGGCACATTGCCGACTTAAGTACAAGAAAACTGACTCTTCTTACTGTCTATGTTTTGAACCATTCCTGTGACATTAGTTATAGATTCCGATTCTTCACTTTATGTTTACTGTATCACTCTGACCTTCTTATTGACGATGAAACATAGCAATTGCATCGGAATTAAATAGAGAAGGCACAATGCCGACTTAAGTACATGAAAACTGACTCTTCTAACAGTCTATGTTTTGAACCATTCCTGTGACACTAGTTATAGATTCCGATGCTTTACTCCAGGTTTACTGTATCCTCTGACCCTCTTATTGACGATGAAACACAGAAATTGCTTCGGAATTAAATACAAAAGGCACAATGCCGACTTAAGTACATGAAAAATGACTCTTCTAAATGTCTATGTTTTGAACCATTCCTGTGACACTAGTTATAGATTCCGATGCTTCACTTCAGGTTCACTGTATCCCTCTGACCTTCTTATTGACGATGAAACACTGAAATTGCATCGGAATTAAATACAAAAGGCACAATGCCGATTTAAGTACAAGAAAACTGACTCTTCTTACTATCAATATTTTGAAAGATTTATGTGACACTCGTTATAGATTCCGATATTTTACTTCAGGTTCACTGTATGCCTCTGACCTTCTTATTGACGATGAGACACAGAAATTGCTTTGGAATTAAATACAAAAGGCACAATGCCGGCTTAAGTACAAGTTAACTGACTCTTCTTATTGTCTGTGTTTTGAACCATTCCTGTGACACTAGTTATAGATTCCGATGCTTCACTTCAGGTTTACTGTATCCCTCTGACCTTCTTATTGACGATGAAACACAGAAATTGCATCGGAAGTAAATATAAAAGGCACATTGCCGACTTAAGTACAAGAAAACTGACTCTTCTTACTGTCTATGTTTTGAACCATTCCTGTGACAATAGTTATAGATTCCGATTCTTCACTTTATGTTCACCGTATCCCTCTGACCTTCTTATTGACGATGAAACATAGAAATTGCATCGGAATTAAATAGATAAGGCACAATGCCGACTTAAGTACAAGAAAACTGACTCTTCTGACTGTCTATGTTTTGAACCATTCCTGTGACACTAGTTATAGATTCCGATGCTTTACTCCAGGTTTACTGTATCCTCTGACGTTCTTATTGACGATGAAACACAGAAATTGCTTCGGAATTAAATACAAAAGGCACAATCCGACTTGAGTACAAGAAAACTGACTCTCCATACTGTCTATGTTTTGATCCCTTCCTGTGACACTAGATATAGATTCCGATGCCTCACTTTAGGTATACTGTATCCCTCTGACGTTCTTATTGTCGATGAAACATAGAAATTGCATCGGAATTAAATACAAAAGGAACAATGCCGACTTAAGTACAAGAAAACTGACTCTTCTTACTGTCTAAGTTTTGAACCATTCCTGTGACACTAGTTATAGATTCCGATGCTTCACTTCAGGTTTACTGTATCCCTCTGACCTTCCTGTTGAAGATGAAACAACGATATTGCATCGGATGTAAATACAAAAGGCACAATGCCGACTTAAGTACAAGAAAACTGTCTCTTCTTACTGTCTATGTTTTGAACCATTCCTGAGGCACTAGTTATTGATTCCGATGCTTCACTTCAGGTTTACTGTACCCTCTTTTCTTCTCATTGACGATGAAACACAAAATTGCATCGGAATTAATTACAAAAGGCACAATGCCGACTTAAGTACAGAAAACCTGACTCTTCTTACTGTCTATGATTTGAACCATTCCTGTGATACTAGTTATAGCTTCCGATGGTTCACTTCAGGTTTACTGTATCCCTCTGACCTTCTTATTGACGATGAAACACCGATATTGCATCGGATGTAAATGCAAAAGGCACAATGCCGACTTAAGTACAAGAAAACTGACTCATCTTACTGTCTTTGTTTTGAACCATTCCTGTGACACTAGTTATAGATTCCGATGCTTCACTTCAGGTTTACTGTATCCCTCTGACCTTCTTATTGACGATGAAACACAGAAATTGCATCGGAATTAAATACAATAGGCACAATGCCAGCTTAAGTAAAAGAAAACTGACTCTTCTTACTGTCTACGTTTTGAACCATTCATGTGACACTAGTTATAGCTTCCGATGCTTCACTTCAGGTGTACTGTATCCATCAGACCTTCTTATTGACGATGAAACACAGGAATTGCATCGGAATTAAATAGAAAAGTCACAATGCCCACTTAAGTACAAGAAAACTGACTCTTCTTATTGCTATGCTTTGAACCATTCCTGTGTCACTAGTTATAGATTCCGATGCTTCACTTCAGGTTTACTGTATCCCTCTGACATTCTTATTGACGATGAAACACAGAAATTTCATCGGAATTTAATACAAAAGGCACAATGACGACTTAACTACAAGAAAACTGACTCTTCTCACTGTCTATGTTTTGAACCATTCCTGTGACACTAGTTATAGATTCCGTTGCTTCACTTCAGGTTTACTGTATCCCTCCGACCTTCTTATTGACGATGAAACACAGAAATTGCATCGGAATTAAATAGAAAAGGCACAATGCCCACTTAAGTACAAGAAAACTGACTCTTCTTACTGTCTATGTTTTGAACCATTCCTGTGACACTAGTTATAGATTCCGATGCTTCACTTCAGGTTTACTGTATCCCTCTGACCTTCTTATTGACGATGAAACACAGAAATTGCATCGGAATTAAATAGAAAAGTCACAATGCCGACTGAAGTACAAGAAAACTGACTCTTCTTATTGCTATGCTTTGGACCATTCCTGTGACACTAGTTATAGATTCCGATGCTTCACTTCAGGTTTACTGTATCCCTCTGACATTCTTATTGACGATGAAACACAGAAATTTCATCGGAATTAAATACAAAAGGCACAATGACGACTTAACTACAAGAAAACTGACTCTTCTTACTGTCTATGTTTTGAACCATTCCTGTGACACTAGTTATCGATTCCGATGCTTCACTTCAGGTTCACTGTATCCCTCTGACCTTCTTATTGACGATGAAAATAAGAAATTGCATCGGAATTACATACAAAAGGCGCAACCCCGACTTAAGTACAAGAAAACTGACTCTTCTTACTGTCTATGTTTTGAACCATTCCTGTGACACTAGTCATAGATTCCGATGCTTCACTTCAGGTTTACTGTATCCCTCTGACCTCCTTATTGACGATGAAACACAGAAATTGTATCGGAAATAATTACAAATTGCACAATGCCGACTTAAGTACAAGAAAACTGACTTTTCCTACTGTCTATGTTTTGAACCATTCATGGGACACTAGTTATAGATTCCGATGCTTTACTCCAGGTGTACTGTATCCCTCTGATCTTCTTATTGATGATGAAACACAGAAATTGCTTCGGAATTAAACCCAAAAGGCAGAATGCTGACATAAGTACAAGAAAACTGACTCTTCTTACTGTCTATGTTTTGAACCATTCCTGTGACACTAGTTATAGATTCCGATGCTTCACTTCAGGATTACTGTATCCCTCTGACCTTCTTATTGAAGATGAAACACCGATATTGCATCGGATGTAAATGCAAAAGGCACAATGCCGACTTAAGTACAAGAAAACTGACTCTTCTTACTGTCTATGTTTTGAACCATTCCTGTGACACTTGTTACAGATTCCGATTCTTCACTTCATTTTTACTGTATCCCTCTGACCTTCTTATTGACGATGAAACACAGAAATTGCATCGGAATTAAATTCAAAAGGCACAATGCCGACATAAGTACAAGAAAACTGACTCTTCTTACTGTCTATGTTTGAACCATTCCTGTGACACTAGTTATAAATTCCGATGCTTCACTTCAGGTTAACTGTATCCCTCTGACCATCTTATTGACGATGAAACGCAGAAATCGCATCGGAATAAAATACAAAAAGCACAATGCCGACTCAAGTACAAGATATCTGACTCTTCCTGCTGTCTATGTTTTGAACCATGCCTGTGACACTAGTTATAGATTCCGATGCTTCACTTCAGGTTTACTGTATCCCTCTGACCTTCTTATTGACGATGAAACACAGAAATTGCATCGGAATGAAATACAAAAGGCCCAATGCCAGCTTAAGTACAAGAAAACTGACTCTTCTTACTGTCTATGTTTTGAACCATTCCTGTGACACTAGTTATAGATTCCGATGCTTCACTTCAGGTTTACTGTATCCCTCTGACCTTCTTATTGACGATGAAACACAGAAATTTCATCGGAATTTAATACAAAAGGCACAATGACGACTTAACTACAAGAAAACTGACTCTTCTCACTGTCTATGTTTTGAACCATTCCTGTGACACTAGTTATAGTTTCCGTTGCTTCACTTCAGGTTTACTGTATCCCACCGACCTTCTTATTGACGATGAAACACAGAAATTGCATCGGAATTATATAGAAAAGGCACAATGCCCACTTAAGTACAAGAAAACTGACTCTTCTTACTGTCTATGTTTTGAACCATTCCTGTGATACTAGTTATAGATTCCGATGCTCCACTTCAGGTTCACTGTATCCCTCTGAACTTCTTATTGACGATGAAACACAGAAATTGCATCGGAATTAAATACAAAAGGCACAACGCCGACTTAAGTACAAGAAAACTGACTCTTCTTACTGTCTATGTTTTGAACCATTCCTGTGACACTAGTTATAGATTCCGATGCTTCACTTCAGGTTTACTGTATCCCTCTGACATTCTTAATGACGATGAAACACAGAAATTGCATTGGAATTAAATACAAAAGGCACAATGCCGACTTAAGTACAAGAAAACTGACTCTTCTTACTGTCTACGTTTTGAACCATTCCTGTGACACTAGTTATAGATTCTGCCACTTCACTTCAGGTTTACTGTATCCCTACGACCTTCTTATTGACGATGAAACACAGACATTGCATCGGAGTTAAACCCAAAAGGCACAATACCGACTTAAGTACAAGAAAACTGACTCTTCTTACAGTCTATTTTTGAACCATTCGTGTGACACTAGTTATAGATTCCAATGCTTCACCTCAGGTTTACTGTATCCCTCTGACCTTCTTATTGACGATGAAACACAGATATTGCATCGGAATTAAATACAAAAGGCACAATGCCGACTTAAGTACAAGAAATCTGACTCTTCTTACTGTCTATGTTTTGAACCATTCCTGTGACACTAGTTATAGATTCCGATGCTTCACTTCAGGTTTACTGTATCCCTCTGACCTTCTTATTGACGATGAAAATCAGAAATTGCATCGGAATTACATACAAAAGGCGCAACCCCGACTTAAGTACAAGAAAACTGACTCTTCTTACTGTCTATGTTTTGAACCATTCCTGTGACACTAGTCATAGATTCCGATGCTTCACTTCAGGTTTACTGTATCCCTCTGACCTTCTTATTGACGATGAAACGCAGAAATTGCATCGGAATTAAATACAAAAGGCCCAATGCCAGCTTAAGTACAAGAAAAGTGACTCTTCTTACTGTCTATGTTTTGAACCATTCCTGTGACACTAGTTATAGATTCCGATGCTTCACTTCAGGTTTACTGTATCCCTCTGACCTTCTTATTGACGATGAAACACAGAAATTGCTTCGGAATTAAATACCAAAGGGAGAATGCCGACTTAAGTACAAGAAAACTGACTCTTCTTACTGTCTATGTTTGAAACATTCATGTGACACTAGTTATAGATTCCGATGCTTCACTTCATTTCTACTGTATCCCTCTGACCTTCTTATTGACGATGAAACACAGAAATTGCATCGGAATTAAATAGAAAAGTCACAATGCCGACTTAAGTACAAGAAAACTGACTCTTCTTATTGCTATGCTTTGAACCATTCCTGTGACACTAGTTATAGATTCCGATGCTTCACTTCAGGTTTACTGTATCCCTCTGACATTCTTATTGACGATGAAACACAGAAATTTCATCGGAATTTAATACAAAAGGCACAATGACGACTTAACTACAAGAAAACTGACTCTTCTCACTGTCTATGTTTTGAACCATTCCTGTGACACTAGTTATAGTTTCCGTTGCTTCACTTCAGGTTTACTGTATCCCTCCGACCTTCTTATTGACGATGAAACACAGAAATTGCATCGGAATTAAATAGAAAAGGCACAATGCCCACTTAAGTACAAGAAAACTGACTCTTCTTACTGTCTATGTTTTGAACCATTCCTGTGATACTAGTTATAGATTCCGATGCTTCACTTCAGGTTCACTGCATCCCTCTGACCTTCTTATTGACGATGAATCACAGAAATTGCATCGGAATTAAATACAAAAGGCACAACGCCGACTTAAGTACAAGAAAACTGACTCTTCTTACTGTCTATGTTTTGAACCATTCCTGTGACACTAGTTATAGATTCCGATGCTTCACTTCATTTTTACTGTATCCCTCTGACCTTCTTATTGACGATGAAACACAGAAATTGCATCGGAATTAAATAGAAAAGTCACAATGCCGACTTAAGTACAAGAAAACTGACTCTTCTTATTGCTATGCTTTGAACCATTCCTGTGACACTAGTTATAGATTCCGATGCTTCACTTCAGGTTTACTGTATCCCTCTGACATTCTTATTGACGATGAAACACAGAAATTTCATCGGAATTTAATACAAAAGGCACAATGACGACTTAACTACAAGAAAACTGACTCTTCTCACTGTCTATGTTTTGAACCATTCCTGTGACACTAGTTATAGATTCCGTTGCTTCTCTTCAGGTTTACTGTATCCCTCCGACCTTCTTATTGACGATGAAACACAGAAATTGCATCGGAATTAAATAGAAAAGGCACAATGCCCACTTAAGTACAAGAAAACTGACTCTTCTTACTGTCTATGTTTTGAACCATTCCTGTGACACTAGTTATAGATTCCGATGCTTCACTTCAGGTTTACTGTATCCCTCTGACCTTCTTATTGACGATGAAACACAGAAATTGCATCGGAATTAAATAGAAAAGTCCCAATGCCGACTTAAGTACAAGAAAACTGACTCTTCTTATTGCTATGCTTTGGACCATTCCTGTGACACTAGTTATAGATTCCGATGCTTCACTTCAGGTTTACTGTATCCCTCTGACATTCTTATTGACGATGAAACACAGAAATTTCATCGGAATTAAATACAAAAGGCACAATGACGACTTAACTACAAGAAAACTGACTCTTCTTACTGTCTATGTTTTGAACCATTCCTGTGACACTAGTTATCGATTCCGATGCTTCACTTCAGGTTCACTGTATCCCTCTGACCTTCTTATTGACGATGAAAATCAGAAATTGCATCGGAATTACATACAAAAGGCGCAACCCCGACTTAAGTACAAGAAAACTGACTCTTCTTACTGTCTATGTTTTGAACCATTCCTGTGACACTAGTCATAGATTCCGATGCTTCACTTCAGGTTTACTGTATACCTCTGGCCCCCTTATTGACGATGAAACACAGAAATTGTATCGGAAATAATTACAAAAGGCACAATGCCGACTGAAGTACAAGAAAACTGACTTTTCCTACTGTCTATGATTTGAACCAATAATGGGACACTAGTTATAGATTCCGATGCTTTACTCCAGGTGTACTGTATCCCTCTGATCTTCTTATTGATGATGAAACACAGAAATTGCTTCGGAATTAAACACAAAAGGCAGAATGCTGACTTAAGTACAAGAAAACTGACTCTTCTTACTGTCTATGTTTTGAACCATTCCTGTGACACTAGTTATAGATTCCGATGCTTCACTTCAGGATTACTATATCCCTCTGACCTTCTTATTGAAGATGAAACACCGATATTGCATCGGATGTAAATGCAAAAGGCACAATGCCGACTTAAGTACAAGAAAACTGACTCTTCTTACTGTCTATGTTTTGAACCATTCCTGTGACACTTGTTATAGATTCCGATTCTTCACTTCAGGTTTACTGTATCCCTCTGACCTTCTTATTGACGATGAAACACAGAAATTGCATCGGAATTAAATTCAAAAGGCACAATGCCGACATAAGTACAAGAAAACTGACTCTTCTTACTGTCTATGTTTGAACCATTCCTGTGACACTAGTTATAAATTCCGATGCTTCACTTCAGGTTAACTGTATCCCTCTGACCATCTTATTGACGATGAAACGCAGAAATCGCATCGGAATAAAATACAAAAAGCACAATGTCGACTCAAGTACAAGAAATCTGACTCTTCTTGCTGTCTATGTTTTGAACCATGCCTGTGACACTAGTTATAGATTCCGATGCTTCACTTCAGGTTTACTGTATCCCTCTGACCTTCTTATTGACGATGAAACACAGAAATTGCATCGGAATTAAATACAAAAGGCCCAATGCCAGCTTAAGTACAAGAAAACTGACTCTTCTTACTGTCTATGTTTTGAACCATTCCTGTGACACTAGTTATAGATTCCGATGCTTCACTTCAGGTTTACTGTATCCCTCTGACCTTCTTATTGACGATGAAACACAGAAATTGCTTCGGAATTAAATACCAAAGGGAGAATGCCGACTTAAGTACAAGAAAACTGACTCTTCTTACTGTCTATGTTTGAAACATTCATGTGACACTAGTTATAGATTCCGATGCTTCACTTCATTTCTACTGTATCCCTGTGACCTTCTTATTGACGATGAAACACAGAAATTGCATCGGAATTAAATAGAAAAGTCACAATGCCGACTTAAGTACAAGAAAACTGACTCTTCTTATTGCTATGCTTTGAACCATTCCTGTGACACTAGTTATAGATTCCGATGCTTCACTTCAGGTTTACTGTATCCCTCTGACATTCTTATTGACGATGAAACACAGAAATTTCATCGGAATTTAATACAAAAGGCACAATGACGACTTAACTACAAGATAACTGACTCTTCTCACTGTCTATGTTTTGAACCATTCCTGTGACACTAGTTATAGTTTCCGTTGCTTCACTTCAGGTTTACTGTATCCCTCCGACCTTCTTATTGACGATGAAACACAGAAATTGCATCGGAATTAAATAGAAAAGGCACAATGCCCACTTAAGTACAAGAAAACTGACTCTTCTTACTGTCTATGTTTTGAACCATTCCTGTGACACTAGTTATAGATTCCGATGCTTCACTTCAGGTTCACTGTATCCCTCTGACCTTCTTATTGACGATGAATCACAGAAATTGCATCGGAATTAAATACAAAAGGCACAACGCCGACTTAAGTACAAGAAACATGACTCTTCTTACTGTCTATGTTTTGAACCATTCCTGTGACACTAGTTATAGATTCCGATGCTTAACTTCATTTTTACTGTATCCCTCTGACCTTCTTATTGACGATGAAACACAGAAATTGCATCGGAATTAAATAGAAAAGTCACAATGCCGACTTAAGTACAAGAAAACTGACTCTTCTTATTGCTATGCTTTGAACCATTCCTGTGACACAAGTTATAGATTCCGATGCTTCACTTCAGGTTTACTGTATCCCTCTGACATTCTTATTGACGATGAAACACAGAAATTTCATCGGAATTAAATACAAAAGGCACAATGACGACTTAACTACAAGAAAACTGACTCTTCTTACTGTCTGTGTTTTGAACCATTCCTGTGACACTAGTTATCGATTCCGATGCTTCACTTCAGGTTCACTGTATCCCTCTGACCTTCTTATTGACGATGAAACACAGAAATTGCATCGGAATTACATACAAAAGGCACAACCCCGACTTAAGTACAAGAAAACTGACTCTTCTTACTGTCTATGTTTTGAACCATTCCTGTGACACTAGTCATAGATTCCGATGCTTCACTTCAGATTTACTGTATCCCTCTGACCTCCTTATTGACGATGAAACACAGAAATTGTATCGGAATTAATTACAAAAGGCACAATGCCGACTTAAGTACTAGAAAACTGACTTTTCCTACTGTCTATGTTTTGAACCATTCATGGGACACTAGTTATAGATTCCGATGCTTTACTCCAGGTGTACTGTATCCCTCTGACCTTCTTATTGACGATGAAACACAGAAATTGCTTCGGAATTAAACACAAAAGGCAGAATGCTGACTTAAGTACAAGAAAACTGACTCTTCTTACTGCCTATGCTTTGAACCATTCCTGTGACACTAGTTATAGATTCCGATGCTTCACTTCAGGTTTACTGTATCCCTCTGACCTTCTTATTGAAGATGAAACACCGATATTGCATCGGATGTAAATGCAAAAGGCACAATGCCGACTTAAGTACAAGAAAACTGACTCTTCTTACTGACTATGTTTTGAACCATACCTGTGACACTAGTTATAGATTCCGATTCTTCACTTCAGGTTTACTGTATCCCTCTGACCTTCTTATTGACGATGAAACACAGAAATTGCATCGGAATTAAATTCAAAAGGCACAATGCCGACATAAGTACAAGAAAACTGACTCTTTTTACTGTCTATATTTGAACCATTCCTGTGACACTAGTTATAAATTCCGATGCTTCACTTCAGGTTAACTGTATCCCTCTGACCATCTTATTGACGATGAAACGCAGAAATCGCATCGGAGTAAAATACAAAAAGCACAATGCCGACTTAAGTACAAGAAATCTGACTCTTCTTACTGTCTATGTTTTGAACCATGCCTGTGACACTAGTTATAGATTCCGATGCTTCACTTCAGGCTTACTGTATCCCTCTGACCTTCTTATTGACGATGAAACACAGAAATTGCATCGGAATTAAATACAAAAGGCACAATGCCAGCTTAAGTACAAGAAAACTGACTCTTCTTACTGTCTATGTTTTGAACCATTCATGTGACACTAGTTATAGCTTCCGATGCTTCACTTCATTTTTACTGTATCCCTCTGACCTTCTTATTGACGATGAAACACAGAAATTGCATCGGAATTAAATAGAAAAGTCACAATGCCGACTTAAGTACAAGAAAACTGACTCTTCTTATTGCTATGCTTTGAACCATTCCTGTGACACTAGTTATAGATTCCGAAGCTTCACTTCATGTTTACTGTATCCCTCTGACATTCTTATTGACGATGAAACACAGAAATTTCATCGGAATTAAATACAAAAGGCACAATGACGACTTAACTACAAGAAAACTAACTCTTCTCACTGTCTATGTTTTGAACCATTCCTGTGACACTAGTTATAGAATCCGTTGCTTCACTTCAAGTTTACTGTATCCCTCCGACCTTCTTATTGACGATGAAACACAAAAGTTGCATCGGAATTAAATAGAAAAGGCAAAATGCCGACTTAAGTACAAGAAAACTGACTCTTCTTACTAACTATGTTTTGAACCATTCCTATGACATTAGTTATAGATTCCGATGCTTCACCTCAGGTTTACTGTATCTCTCTGACTTTCTTATTGACGATGAAACACAGAAATTGCATCGGAATTAAATACAAAAGGCACAATGCCGACTTATGTACAAGAAAACTGACTCTTCTTACTATTTATGTTTGAACCATTCATGTGACACTAGTTATAGATTCCGATGCTTCACTTCAGTTTTACTGTATGCCTCTGACCCTCATATTGACGATGATGCACAGAAATTGCATCGGAATTAAATAAACAAGGCACAATGCCGACTTAAGTACAAGAAAACTGACTCTACTTACTGTCTATGTTTGAACCATTCCTGTGACAGTAGGTATGGACTCCGATGCTTCACTTCAGGTTCACTGTATCCCTCTGACCTTCTTATTGACGATGAAACACAGAAATTGCATCGGAATTAAATACAAAAGGCACAACGCTGACTTAAGTACAAGAAAACTGACTCTTCTTACTGTCTATGTTTTGAACCATTCCTGTGACACTAGTTATAGATTCCGATGCTTCACTTCAGGTTTACTGTATCCCTCTGACCTTCATATTGACGATGAAACACAGAAATTGCAACGGAATTAAATACTAGAGGCACATTGCCAGCTTAAGTACAAGAAAACTGACTCTTCTTACTGTCTATGTTTTGAACCATTCATGTGACACTAGTTATAGCTTCCGATGCTTCACTTCAGGTTCACTGTATCCCTCTGACCTTCTTATTGACGATGAAACACAGATATTGCATCGGAATTAAATACAAAAGGCACAATGCCGACTTAAGTACAAGAGAACTGACTCTTCTTACTGTCTAGGTTTTGAACAATTCCTGTGACACTAGGTATGGATTCCGATGCTTCACTTCAGGTTTACTGTACCCCCTGATCTTCTCATTGACGAAGAAACACAGAAATTGCATCAGAATTTAATACAAAATGCACAATGCCGACTTAAGTACAAGAAACCTGACTCTTCTTACTGTCTATGATTTGAACCATTCCTGTGACACTAGTTATAGATTCCAATGCTTCACTTCAGGTTCACTGTATCCCTCTGACCTTCTTATTGTCGATGAAACACAGAAATTGGATCGGAATTAAATACAAAAGGCACAACGCCCACTTAAGTACAAGAAAACTGACTCTTCTTACTGTCTATGTTTTGAACCATTCCTGTGACACTAGTTATACATTCAGATGCTTCACTTCATGTTAACTGTATCCCTCTGACCTTCATATTGACGATGAAACACAGAAATTGCATCGTAATTAAATACAAAATGCACAATGCCGACTTAAGTACAAGAAAACTGACTCTTCTCACTGTCTATGATTTGAACCATTCCTGTAACACTAGATATAGATTCCGATGCTTCACTTCAGGTTTACTGTATCCCTCTGACCTTCTTATTGACGATGAAACACAGTAAATGCATCGGAATTAAATACAAAAAGCACAATGCAGACTTAAGTACAAGGAAACTGACTCTTCTTACTGTCTATGTTTTGAACATTTTTGTGACACTAGGTATAGATTCCGATGCTTCACTTCTGGTTTACTGTATCCCTCTAACCTTCTTATTGATGATGAAACACAGAACTTGCATAGGAATAAAATACAAAAGGCCCAACGCCGACTTAAGTACAAGAAAACTGACTCTTCTTACTGTCTATGATTTGAACCATTCCTGTGACACTAGTTATAGAATCCGATGCTTCACTTCATGTTTACTGTATCGCTCTGACCGTCTTATTGACGATGAAATACAGAAATTGCATCGGAATTAAATAGAAAAGGCACAATGCCGACTTAAGTACAAGAAAACTGACTCTTCTTACTGTCTACGTTTTGAACCACTCATGTGACACTAGTTATAGATTCCGATGCTTCACTGCAGGTTTACTGTATCCCTCTGACCTTCTTATTGACGTTGAAACACAGAAATTGCATAGGAATGAAATACAAAAGGCACAATGCCGATTTAAGTACAAGAAAACTGACTCTTCTTACTGTCTATGTTTTGAACAATTCCTGTGACATTAGTTATAGATTCCGATGATTCACTTCAGGTTTACCAAATCCCTCTGACCTTCTTATTGACGATGAAAGACAGAAATTTCATCGGATTAAATGCAAAAGGCACAATGCCGACTTAAGTACAAGAAAACTGACTCTTCTTACTGTCTATGTTTTGAACCATTCCTGTGACACTAGTTATAGAATCCGATGCTTCACTTCAGGTTCACTATATCCCTCTGACCTTCTTATTGACGATGAAACACTGAAATTGCAACGGAATTAAATACAAAAGGCACAATGCCGATTTAAGTACAAGAAAACTGACTGTTCTTACTGTCTATATTTTGAAAGATTCATGTGACTCTCGTTATAGATTCCGATGCTTTACTTCAGGTTCACTGTATCCCTCTGACCTTCTTCTTGACGATGAAACACAGAAATTGCTTCGGAATTAAATACAAAAGGCACAATGCCGCCTTAAGTACAAGTTAACTGACTCTTCTTATTGTCTGTGTTTTCAACCATTCCTGTGACACTAGTTATAGATTCCGATGCTTCACTTCAGGTTTACTGTATCCCTCTGACCATCTTATTGACGATGAAACACAGAAATTGCATCGGAATTAAATACAAAAGGCACATTGCCTACTTAGGTACAAGAAAACTGACTCTTCTTACTCTCTATGTTTTGAACCATTCCTGTGACATTAGTTATAGATTCCGATTCTTCACTTTATGTTTACTGTATCACTCTGACCTTCTTATTGACGATGAAACATAGAAATTGCATCGGAATTAAATAGAGAAGGCACAATGCCGACTTAAGTACATGAAAACTGACTCTTCTAACTGTCTATGTTTTGAACCATTCCTGTGACACTAGTTATATATTCCGATGCTTTACTCCAGGTTTACTGTATCCTCTGACCCTCTTATTGACGATGAAACACAGAAATTGCTTCGGAATTAAATACAATAGGCACAATGCCGACTTAAGTACATGAAAACTGACTCTTCCAACTGTCTATGTTTTGAACCATTCCTGTGACACTACTTATAGATTCCGATGCTTCACTTCAGGTTTACTGTATCCCTCTGACCTTCTTATCGACGATGAAACACCGAAATTGCATCGGAATTAAATACTAAAGGCACATTGCCAGCTTAAGTACAAGAAAACTGACTCTTCTTACTGTCTATGTTTTGAGCCATTCATGTGACACTAGTTATAGCTTCCGATGCTTCACTTCAGGTTTACTGTATCCCTCTGACCTTCTTATTGACGATGAAACACAGATATTGCATCGGAATTAAATGCAAAAAGCACAATGCCGACTTAAGTACAAGAAAACTGACTCTTCTTACTGTCTATATTTTGAAAGATTCATGTGACACTCGTTATAGATTCCAATGCTTTACTTCAGGTTCACTGTATCCCTCTGACCTTCTTATTGACGATGAAACACAGATATTGCTTCGGAATTAAATACAAAAGGCACAATGCCGGCTTAAGTACAAGTTAACTGACTCTTCTTATTGTCTGTGTTTTGAACCATTCCTGTGACACTAGTTATAGATTCCGATGCTTCACTTCAGGTTTACTGTATCCCTCTGACCTTCTTATTGACGATGAAACACAGAAATTGCATCGGAAGTAAATATAAAAGGCACATTGCCGACTTAAGTACAAGAAAACTGACTCTTCTTACTGTCTATGTTTTGAACCATTCCTGTGACATTAGTTATAGATTCCGATTCTTCACTTTATGTTTACTGTATCCCTCTGACCTTCTTATTGACGATGAAACATAGAAATTGCATCGGAATTAAATAGATAAGGCACAATGCCGACTTAAGTACAAGAAAACTGACTCTTCTGACAGTCTATGTTTTGAACCATTCCTGTGACACTAGTTATAGATTCCGATGCTTTACTCCAGGTTTACTGTATCCTCTGACGTTCTTATTGACGATGAAACACAGAAATTGCTTCGGAATTAAATACAAAAGGCACAATGCCGACTTGAGTACAAGAAAACTGACTCTCCTTACTGTCTATGTTTTGATCCATTACTGTGACACTAGATATAGATTCCGATGCTTCACTTCAGGTTTACTGTATCCCTCTGACCTTCTTGTTGAAAATGAAACAACGATATTGCATCGGATGTAAATACAAAAGGCACAATGCCGACTTAAGTACAAGAAAACTGTCTCTTCTTACTGTCTATGTTTTGAACCATTCCTGAGACACTAGTTATTATTCCGATGCTTCACTTCAGGTTTACTGTACCCTCTTTTCTTCTCATTGACGATGAAACACAAAATTGCATCGGAATTAATTACAAAAGGCACAATGCCGACTTAAGTACAAGAAACCTGACTCTTCTTACTGTCTATGATTTGAACCATTCCTGTGATACTAGTTATAGATTCCGATGCTTCACTTCAGGTTAACTGTATCCCTCTGACCTTCTTATAGATGATGAAACGCAGAAATCGCATCGGAATTAAATACAAAAAGCACAATGCCGACTTAAGTACAAGAAATCTGACTCTTCTTACTGTCTATGTTTTGAACCATGCCTGTGACACTACTTTTAGATTCCGATGCTTCACTTCAGGTTTACTGTATCCCTCTGACCTTCTTATTGACGATGAAACACTGAAATTGCATCGGAATTAAATACTAAAGGCACATTGCCAGCTTAAGTACAAGAAAACTGACTCTTCTTACTGTCTATGTTTTGAACCATTCATGTGACACTAGTTATAGCTTCCGATGGTTCACTTCAGGTTTACTGTATCCCTCTGACCTTCTTATTGACGATGAAACACAGATATTGCATCGGTATTAAATACAAAAGGCACAATGCCGACTTAAGTACAAGAAACCTGACTCTTCTTACTGTCTATGATTTGAACCATTCCTGTGACACTAGTTATAGATTCCGATGCTTCACTTCAGGTTCACTGTATCCCTCTGACCTTCTTATTGTCGATGAAACACAGAAATTGCATCGGAATTAAATACAAAAGACACAACGCCCACTTAAGTACAAGGAAACTGACTCTTCTTACTGTCTATGTTTTGAACCATTCCTGTGACACTAGTTATAGATTCCGATGCTTCACTTCATATTTAGTGTATCCCTCTGTTCTTCATATTGACGATGAAACACAGAATTTGCATCGGAATTAAATACAAAAGGCACAATGCCGACTTAAGTACAAGAAAACTGACTCTTCTTACTGTCTAAGTTTTGAACCATTCCCGTGACACTAGTTATAGATTCCGATGCTTCACTTCAGGTTTACTGTATCCCTCTGACCTTCTTGTTGAAAATGAAACAACGATATTGCATCGGATGTAAATACAAAAGTCACAATGCCGACTTAAGTACAAGAAAACTGACTCTTCTTACTGTCTATGTTTTGAACCATACGTGTGACACTAGATATAGATTCCGATGCTTCACTTGAGGTTTACTGTATACCTCTGAACTTCTTATTGACGTTGAAACACAGAAATTGCATCGGAATGAATGACAAAAGGCACAATGCCGACTTAAGTACAATAAAACAAACTCTTCTTACTGTCTATGTTTTGAACCATTCATGTGACACTAGTTATAGATTCCGATGCTTCACTTCAGGTTTACTGTATCCCTCTGACCTTGTTATTGACGATGAAACACAGAAATTGCATCGGAATTAAATACAAAAGGCACAATGCCGACTTAAGTACAAGAAAACTGACTCTTATTACTGTTTTCGTTTTGAACCATTCCTGTGACACTAGTTATGGATTCCGATGCTTCACTTCAGTTTTACTGTATCCCTCTGACCTTCGTATTGACGGTGAAACACAGAAATGGCATCGGAATTAAATACAAAAGGCACAATGCCGACTTAAGTACAAGAAAACTGACTCTTCTTACTGTCTATGATTTGAACCATTCCTGTGACACTAGTTATAGATTCCGATGCTTCACTTCAGGTTAACTGTATACCTCTGACTTTCTTATTGACGATGAAACACAGAATTTGCATCAGAATTAAATACAAAAGGCACAATGCCGACTTAAGTACAAGATAACTGACTCTTCTTACTGTCTATGTTTTGAACCATTCCTGTGACACTCGTTATAGATTCCGATGCTTCACCTCAGGGTTGCTGTATCCCTCGGACCTTCTTATTGACGATGAAACACAGAAATTGCATCGGAATTAAATACAGAAGGCACAATGCTGATTAAAATACAAGAAAACTGACTCTTCTTACCGTCTATGTTTTGAACCATTCATGTGACACTAGTAATAGATTCCGATGCTTCACTTTAGGTTTACTGTATCCCTCTGACCTTCTTATTGACGATGAATCACAGAAATTGCATCGGAATTAAATACAAAAGGCACAACGCCGACTTAAGTACAAGAAAACTGACTCTTCTTACTGTCTATGTTTTGAACCATTCCTGTGACACTAGTTATAGATTCCGATGCTTCACTTCAGGTTTACTGTATCCCTCTGACCATCTTATTGACGATGAAACACAGAAATTGCATCGGAATTAAATACAAAAGGCACATTGCCTACTTAGGTACAAGAAAACTGACTCTTCTTACTCTCTATGTTTTGAACCATTCCTGTGACATTAGTTATAGATTCCGATTCTTCACTTTATGTTTACTGTATCACTCTGACCTTCTTATTGACGATGAAACATAGAAATTGCATCGGAATTAAATAGAGAAGGCACAATGCCGACTTAAGTACATGAAAACTGACTCTTCTAACTGTCTATGTTTTGAACCATTCCTGTGACACTAGTTATATATTCCGATGCTTTACTCCAGGTTTACTGTATCCTCTGACCCTCTTATTGACGATGAAACACAGAAATTGCTTCGGAATTAAATACAATAGGCACAATGCCGACTTAAGTACACGAAAACTGACTCTTCCAACTGTCTATGTTTTGAACCATTCCTGTGACACTACTTATAGATTCCGATGCTTCACTTCAGGTTTACTGTATCCCTCTGACCTTCTTATCGACGATGAAACACCGAAATTGCATCGGAATTAAATACTAAAGGCACATTGCCAGCTTAAGTACAAGAAAACTGACTCTTCTTACTGTCTATGTTTTGAGCCATTCATGTGACACTAGTTATAGCTTCCGATGCTTCACTTCAGGTTTACTGTATCCCTCTGACCTTCTTATTGACGATGAAACACAGATATTGCATCGGAATTAAATGCAAAAAGCACAATGCCGACTTAAGTACAAGAAAACTGACTCTTCTTACTGTCTATATTTTGAAAGATTCATGTGACACTCGTTATAGATTCCAATGCTTTACTTCAGGTTCACTGTATCCCTCTGACCTTCTTATTGACGATGAAACACAGATATTGCTTCGGAATTAAATACAAAAGGCACAATGCCGGCTTAAGTACAAGTTAACTGACTCTTCTTATTGTCTGTGTTTTGAACCATTCCTGTGACACTAGATATAGATTCCGATGCTTCACTTCAGGTTTACTGTATCCCTCTGACCTTCTTGTTGAAAATGAAACAACGATATTGCATCGGATGTAAATACAAAAGGCACAATGCCGACTTAAGTACAAGAAAACTGTCTCTTCTTACTGTCTATGTTTTGAACCATTCCTGAGACACTAGTTATTGATTCCGATGCTTCACTTCAGGTTTACTGTACCCTCTTTTCTTCTCATTGACGATGAAACACAAAATTGCATCGGAATTAATTACAAAAGGCACAATGCCGACTTAAGTACAAGAAACCTGACTCTTCTTACTGTCTATGATTTGAACCATTCCTGTGATACTAGTTATAGATTCCGATGCTTCACTTCAGGTTAACTGTATCCCTCTGACCTTCTTATAGATGATGAAACGCAGAAATCGCATCGGAATTAAATACAAAAAGCACAATGCCGACTTAAGTACAAGAAATCTGACTCTTCTTACTGTCTATGTTTTGAACCATGCCTGTGACACTACTTTTAGATTCCGATGCTTCACTTCAGGTTTACTGTATCCCTCTGACCTTCTTATTGACGATGAAACACTGAAATTGCATCGGAATTAAATTCTAAAGGCACATTGCCAGCTTAAGTACAAGAAAACTGACTCTTCTTACTGTCTATGTTTTGAACCATTCATGTGACACTAGTTATAGCTTCCGATGGTTCACTTCAGGTTTACTGTATCCCTCTGACCTTCTTATTGACGATGAAACACAGATATTGCATCGGAATTAAATACAAAAGGCACAATGCCAACTTAAATACAAGAAACCTGACTCTTCTTACTGTCTATGATTTGAACCATTCCTGTGACACTAGTTATAGATTCCGATGCTTCACTTCAGGTTCACTGTATCCCTCTGACCTTCTTATTGTCGATGAAACACAGAAATTGCATCGGAATTAAATACAAAAGACACAACGCCCACTTAAGTACAAGGAAACTGACTCTTCTTACTGTCTATGTTTTGAACCATTCCTGTGACACTAGTTATAGATTCCGATGCTTCACTTCATGTTTAGTGTATCCCTCTGTTCTTCATATTGACGATGAAACACAGAAATTGCATCGGAATTAAATACAAAAGGCACAATGCCGACTTAAGTACAAGAAAACTGACTCTTCTTACTGTCTAAGTTTTGAACCATTCCCGTGACACTAGTTATAGATTCCGATGCTTCACTTCAGGTTTACTGTATCCCTCTGACCTTCTTGTTGAAAATGAAACAACGATATTGCATCGGATGTAAATACAAAAGTCACAATGCCGACTTAAGTACAAGAAAACTGACTCTTCTTACTGTCTATGTTTTGAACCATACGTGTGACACTAGATATAGATTCCGATGCTTCACTTGAGGTTTACTGTATACCTCTGAACTTCTTATTGACGTTGAAACACAGAAATTGCATCGGAATGAATGACAAAAGGCACAATGCCGACTTAAGTACGATAAAACAAACTCTTCTTACTGTCTATGTTTTGAACCATTCATGTGACACTAGTTATAGATTCCGATGCTTCACTTCAGGTTTACTGTATCCCTCTGACCTTCTTATTGACGATGAAACACAGAAATTGCATCGGAATTAAATACAAAAGGCACAATGCCGACTTAAGTACAAGAAAACTGACTCTTATTACTGTTTTCGTTTTGAACCATTCCTGTGACACTAGTTATGGATTCCGATGCTTCACTTCAGTTTTACTGTATCCCTCTGACCTTCGTATTGACGGTGAAACACAGAAATGGCATCGGAATTAAATACAAAAGGCACAATGCCGACTTAAGTACAAGAAAACTGACTCTTCTTACTGTCTATGATTTGAACCATTCCTGTGACACTAGTTATAGATTCCGATGCTTCACTTCAGGTTAACTGTATACCTCTGACCTTCTTATTGACGATGAAACACAGAATTTGCATCAGAATTAAATACAAAAGGCACAATGCCGACTTAAGTACAAGATAACTGACTCTTCTTACTGTCTATGTTTTGAACCATTCCTGTGACACTCGTTATAGATTCCGATGCTTCACCTCAGGATTGCTGTATCCCTCGGACCTTCTTATTGACGATGAAACACAGAAATTGCATCGGAATTAAATACAGAAGGCACAATGCTGATTAAAATACAAGAAAACTGACTCTTCTTACCGTCTATGTTTTGAACCATTCATGTGACACTAGTAATAGATTCCGATGCTTCACTTTAGGTTTACTGTATCCCTCTGACCTTCTTATTGACGATGAATCACAGAAATTGCATCGGAATTAAATACAAAAGGCACAACGCCGACTTAAGTACAAGAAAACTGACTCTTCTTACTGTCTATGTTTTGAACCATTCCTGTGACACTAGTTATAGATTCCGATGCTTCACTTCAGGTTTACTGTATCCCTCTGACATTCTTATTGACGATGAAACACAGATATTGCATCGGAATTAGATACAAAAGCACAATGCCGACTTAAGTACAAGAAAACTGACTCTTCTTACTGTCTATGTTTTGAACATTTTGGTGACACTAGGTATAGATTCCGATGCTTCACTCTTGGTTTACTGTATCCCTCTAACCTTCTTATTGACAATGAAACACAGAAATTGCATCGGAATTAAATGCAAAAGGCACAATGCTGACTTAAGTACAAGAAACCTGACTCTTCTTACTGTCTATGTTTTGAACAATTCCTGTGACACTAGTTATAGTTTCCGATGCTTCACTTCAGGTTTACTGTATCCCTCTGACCTTCTTATTGACGATGAAATACAGAAATTGCATCGGAATTAAATACAAAAGGCACAATGCCGACTTAAGTACAAGTAAACTGACCCTTGTAACTGTCTATGTTTTGAACCATTCCCGTGACACTCGTTATAGATTCCGATGCTTCATTTAAGGTTTACTGTATACCTCTGACCTTCTTATTGACGATGAAACACAGACATTGCATCTAAATTAAATACAAAAGGCACAATGCCAACTTAAGTACAAGAAAACTGACTCTTCTTACTGTCTATGTTTTGAACCATTCCTGTGACACTAGTTATAGATTCCGATGCTTCACTGCTGGTTTACTGTATCCCTCTGACCTTATTGACGATGAAACACAGAAATTGCATCGGAATGAAATACAAATGGCACAAAGCCGATTTAAGTACAAGAAAACTGACTCTTCTTACTGTATATGTTTTGAACAATTCTTGTGACACTAGTTATAGATTCCGATGATTCACTTCAGGTTTACCGTATCCTTCTGACCTTCTTATTGACGATGAAAGACAGAAATTTCATCGAATTAACTAAAAAAGGCACAATGCCGACTTAAGTACAAGAAAACTGACTCTTTTTACTGTCCATGTTTTGAACCATTACTGTGACACTAGTTATAGAATCCAATGCTTCATTTCAGGTTCACTATATCCCTCTGACCTTCTTATTGACGATGAAACACTGAAATTGCATCGGAATTAAATACAAAAGGCACAATGCCGACTTAAGTACAAGAAAACTGACTCTTCTTACTGTCTATGTTTTGAACCATTCCTGTGACACTAGTTATAAATTCCGATGCCTCACTTCAGGTATACTGTACACCTCGGCCTTCTTATTGACGATGAAACACAGAAATCGCATAGGAATTAAATAGAAAAGCCACAATGCCGAATTAAGTACAAGAAAACTGACTCTTCTTACTGTCTATGTTTTGAACCATTCATGTGACACTAGATTCCGATGCTTCACCGCAGGTTTACTGTATACCTCTGACCTTCTTATTGACGATGAAACACAGAAATTGCATCGGAATGAAATACAAAAGGCACAATGCCGATTTAAGTACAAGAAAACTGACTCTTCTTACTGCCTATGTTTTGAACCATTCCTGTGACACTAGTTATAGATTCCGATTCTTCACTTTATGTTTACTGTATCCCTCTCACCTTCTTATTGACGATGAAACATAGAAATTGCATCGGAATTAAATAGAGAGAGCACAATGCCGACTTAAGTACAAGAAAACTGACTCTTCTAACTGTCTATGTTTTGAACCATTCCTGTTACACTAGTTATAGATTCCGATGCTTTACGCAGGTTTACTGTATCCTCTGACCTTCCTATTGACGATGAAACACAGAAATTGCTTCGGAATTAAATAAAAAAGGCACAATGCCGACTTAAGTACAAGAAAGCTGACTCTCCTTACTGTCTATGTTTTGATCCATTCCTGTGACACTAGTTATAGATTCCGATGCTTCACTTTTGGTATACTGTATCCCTCTGACCTTCTTATTGACGATGAAACAAAGAAATTGCATCGGAATTAAAAAGAAAAGGAACGATGCCGACTTAAGTACAAGAAAACTGACTCTTCTTACTGTCTATGTTTTGAACCATTCCTGTGACACTAGTTATAGATTCCGATGCTTCACTTCAGGTTTACTGTATCCCTCATACCTTCTTATTTAAGATGAAACAACGATATTGCATCGGATGTAAACACAAAAGGCACAATGCCGACTTAAGTACAAGAAAACTGACTCTTCTTACTGTCTATGTTTTGACCATTCCTGTGACACTAGTTATAGATTCCGATGCTTCACTTCAGGTTTACTGTATCCCTCTGACCTTCTTATTTAAGATGAAACAACGATATTGCATCGGATGTAAATACAAAAGGCACAATGCCGACTTAAGTACAAGAAAACTGACTCTTCTTACTGTCTATGTTTTGACCATTCCTGTGACACTAGTTATAGATTCCGATGCTTCACTTCAGGTTAACTGTATCCCTCTGACATTCTTATTGACGATGAAGCGCTGAAATGGCATCGGAATTAAATACAAAAAGCACAATGCCGACTTAAGTACATGAAATCTGACTCTTCATACTGTCTATGTTTTAAACCATGCCTGTGACACTAGTTATAGATTCCGATGCTTTACTTCAGGTTTACTGTATCCCTCTGACCTTCTTACTGACGATGAAACACAGATATTGCATCGGAATTAAATACAAAAGGCACAATGCCAGCTTAAGTACAAGAAAACGGACTCTTCTTACTGTCTATGCTTTGAAAAATTCCTGTGACACTGGTTACAGATTACGATGCTTCACTTCAGGTTCACTGTATTCCTCTGACCTTCTTATTGACGATGAAACACAGAAATTGAATCGGAATTAAATACAAAAGGCACAATGCCAGCTTAAGTACAAGAAAACGGACTCTTCTTACTGTCTATGTTTTAAACCATTCATGTGACACTAGTTATAGCTTCCGATGCTTCACTTCAGGTTTACTGTATCCCTCTGACCTGCGTATTGACGATGAAACACAGATATTGCATCGGAATTAAATACTAAGGGCACAAGGCCAACTTATGTACAAGAAAACCGACTCTTATTACTGTCTAGGTTTTGAACCATTCCAGTGGCACTAGGTATGGATTCCGATGCTTCACTTCAGGTTTAGTGTAGCCTCTTGTCTTCTCATTGACGATGAAACACAAAATTGCATCGGAATTAAATACAAAAGGCACAATGCCGACTTAAGTACAAGAAACCTGACTCTTATTACTGTCTATGATATGAACCATTCCTGTGACTCTAGTTATAGATTCTGATGCTTCACTTCAGGTTAACTGTATCCCTCCGACCTTCTTATTGACGATGAAACGCAGAAATCGCATCGGAATTAAATACAAAAAGCACAATGCCGACTTAAGTACAAGAAATCTGACTCTTCTTACTGTCTATGATTTGAACCATGCCTGTGACACTAGTTATAAATTCCGATGCTTCACTTCAGGTTTACTGTATCCCTCTGACCTTCATATTGACGATGAAAAACAGAAATTGCAACGGAATTAAATACTAAAGGCACATTGCCAGCTTAAGTACAAGAAAACTGACTCTTCTCACTGTCTATGTTTTGAACCATTCATGTGACACTAGTTACAGATTCCGATGCTTTACTCCAGGTTTACTGTATCCCTCTGACCATGTTATTGACGATGAAACACAGAAATTGCTTCGGAATTAAATACAAAAGGCACATTGCCGACTTAAGTACAAGACACCTGACTCTCCTTACTGTCTATGATTTGAACCATTCCTGTAACACTAGATATAGATTCCGATGCTTCACTTCAGGTTTACTGATTCCCTCTGACCTTCTTATTGACGATGAAACACAGTAAATGCATCGGAATTAAATACAAAAAGCACAATGCAGACTTAAGTACAAGGAAACTGACTCTTCTTACTGTCTATGTTTTGAACATTTTTGTGACACTAGGTATAGATTCCGATGCTTCACTTCTGGTTTACTGTATCCCTCTAACCTTCTTATTGATGATGAAACACAGAACTTGCATAGGAATAAAGTACAAAAGGACCAACGCCGACTTAAGTACAAGAAAACTGACTCTTCTTACTGTCTATGATTTGAACCATTCCTGTGACACTAGATATAGAATCCGATGCTTCACTTCATGTTTACTGTATCGCTCTGACCGTCGTATTGACGATGAAATACAGAAATTGCATCGGAATTAAAAAGAAAAGGCACAATGCCGACTTAAGTACAAGTTAACTGACTCTTCTTATTGTCTGTGTTTTCAACCATTCCTGTGACACTAGTTATAGATACCGATGCTTCACTTCAGGTTTACTGTATCCCTCTGACCTTCTAATTGACGATGAAACACAGAAATTGCATCGGAATTAAATAGAGAAGGCACAATGCCGACTTAAGTACATGAAAACTGACTCTTCTAACTGTCTATGTTTTGAACCATTCCTGTGATACTAGTTATAGATTCCGATGCTTCACTTCAGGTTCACTGTATCCCTCTGACCTTCTTATTGACGATGAAACACAGAAATTGCATCGGAATTAAATACAAAAGGCACAATGCCGACTTAAGTACAAGAAAACTGACTCTTCTTACTGTCTATGTTTTGAACCATTCCTGTGACACTAGTTATAGATTCTGCCACTTCACTTCAGGTTTACTGTATCCCTACGACCTTCTTATTGACGATGAAACACAGACATTGCCTCGGAGTTAAATACAAAAGGCACAATACCGACTTAAGTACAAGAAAACTGACTCTTCTTACAGTCTATTTTTGAACCATTCGTGTGACACTAGTTATAGATTCCAATGCTTCACCTCAGGTTTACTGTATCCCTCTGACCTTCTTATTGACGATGAAACACAGATATTGCATCGGAATTAAATACAAAAGGCACAATGCCGACTTAAGTACAAGAAAACTGACTCTTCTTACTGTCTATGTTTTGAACCATTCCTGTGACACTAGTTATAGATTCCGATGCTTCACTTTTGGTATACTGTATCCCTCTGACCTTCTTATTGACGATGAAACAAAGAAATTGCATCGGAATTAAAAAGAAAAGGAACGATGCCGACTTAAGTACAAGAAAACTGACTCTTCTTACTGTCTATGTTTTGAACCATTCCTGTGACACTAGTTATAGATTCCGATGCTTCACTTCAGGTTTACTGTATCCCTCATACCTTCTTATTTAAGATGAAACAACGATATTGCATCGGATGTAAACACAAAAGGCACAATGCCGACTTAAGTACAAGAAAACTGACTCTTCTTACTGTCTATGTTTTGACCATTCCTGTGACACTAGTTATAGATTCCGATGCTTCACTTCAGGTTTACTGTATCCCTCTGACCTTCTTATTTAAGATGAAACAACGATATTGCATCGGATGTAAATACAAAAGGCACAATGCCGACTTAAGTACAAGAAAACTGACTCTTCTTACTGTCTATGTTTTGACCATTCCTGTGACACTAGTTATAGATTCCGATGCTTCACTTCAGGTTAACTGTATCCCTCTGACATTCTTATTGACGATGAAGCGCTGAAATGGCATCGGAATTAAATACAAAAAGCACAATGCCGACTTAAGTACATGAAATCTGACTCTTCATACTGTCTATGTTTTAAACCATGCCTGTGACACTAGTTATAGATTCCGATGCTTTACTTCAGGTTTACTGTATCCCTCTGACCTTCTTACTGACGATGAAACACAGATATTGCATCGGAATTAAATACAAAAGGCACAATGCCAGCTTAAGTACAAGAAAACGGACTCTTCTTACTGTCTATGCTTTGAAAAATTCCTGTGACACTGGTTACAGATTACGATGCTTCACTTCAGGTTCACTGTATTCCTCTGACCTTCTTATTGACGATGAAACACAGAAATTGAATCGGAATTAAATACAAAAGGCACAATGCCAGCTTAAGTACAAGAAAACGGACTCTTCTTACTGTCTATGTTTTAAACCATTCATGTGACACTAGTTATAGCTTCCGATGCTTCACTTCAGGTTTACTGTATCCCTCTGACCTGCGTATTGACGATGAAACACAGATATTGCATCGGAATTAAATACTAAGGGCACAAGGCCAACTTATGTACAAGAAAACCGACTCTTATTACTGTCTAGGTTTTGAACCATTCCAGTGGCACTAGGTATGGATTCCGATGCTTCACTTCAGGTTTAGTGTAGCCTCTTGTCTTCTCATTGACGATGAAACACAAAATTGCATCGGAATTAAATACAAAAGGCACAATGCCGACTTAAGTACAAGAAACCTGACTCTTATTACTGTCTATGATATGAACCATTCCTGTGACTCTAGTTATAGATTCTGATGCTTCACTTCAGGTTAACTGTATCCCTCCGACCTTCTTATTGACGATGAAACGCAGAAATCGCATCGGAATTAAATACAAAAAGCACAATGCCGACTTAAGTACAAGAAATCTGACTCTTCTTACTGTCTATGATTTGAACCATGCCTGTGACACTAGTTATAAATTCCGATGCTTCACTTCAGGTTTACTGTATCCCTCTGACCTTCATATTGACGATGAAAAACAGAAATTGCAACGGAATTAAATACTAAAGGCACATTGCCAGCTTAAGTACAAGAAAACTGACTCTTCTCACTGTCTATGTTTTGAACCATTCATGTGACACTAGTTACAGATTCCGATGCTTTACTCCAGGTTTACTGTATCCCTCTGACCATGTTATTGACGATGAAACACAGAAATTGCTTCGGAATTAAATACAAAAGGCACATTGCCGACTTAAGTACAAGACACCTGACTCTCCTTACTGTCTATGATTTGAACCATTCCTGTAACACTAGATATAGATTCCGATGCTTCACTTCAGGTTTACTGATTCCCTCTGACCTTCTTATTGACGATGAAACACAGTAAATGCATCGGAATTAAATACAAAAAGCACAATGCAGACTTAAGTACAAGGAAACTGACTCTTCTTACTGTCTATGTTTTGAACATTTTTGTGACACTAGGTATAGATTCCGATGCTTCACTTCTGGTTTACTGTATCCCTCTAACCTTCTTATTGATGATGAAACACAGAACTTGCATAGGAATAAAGTACAAAAGGACCAACGCCGACTTAAGTACAAGAAAACTGACTCTTCTTACTGTCTATGATTTGAACCATTCCTGTGACACTAGATATAGAATCCGATGCTTCACTTCATGTTTACTGTATCGCTCTGACCGTCGTATTGACGATGAAATACAGAAATTGCATCGGAATTAAAAAGAAAAGGCACAATGCCGACTTAAGTACAAGTTAACTGACTCTTCTTATTGTCTGTGTTTTCAACCATTCCTGTGACACTAGTTATAGATACCGATGCTTCACTTCAGGTTTACTGTATCCCTCTGACCTTCTAATTGACGATGAAACACAGAAATTGCATCGGAATTAAATAGAGAAGGCACAATGCCGACTTAAGTACATGAAAACTGACTCTTCTAACTGTCTATGTTTTGAACCATTCCTGTGATACTAGTTATAGATTCCGATGCTTCACTTCAGGTTCACTGTATCCCTCTGACCTTCTTATTGACGATGAAACACAGAAATTGCATCGGAATTAAATACAAAAGGCACAATGCCGACTTAAGTACAAGAAAACTGACTCTTCTTACTGTCTATGTTTTGAACCATTCCTGTGACACTAGTTATAGATTCTGCCACTTCACTTCAGGTTTACTGTATCCCTACGACCTTCTTATTGACGATGAAACACAGACATTGCCTCGGAGTTAAATACAAAAGGCACAATACCGACTTAAGTACAAGAAAACTGACTCTTCTTACAGTCTATTTTTGAACCATTCGTGTGACACTAGTTATAGATTCCAATGCTTCACCTCAGGTTTACTGTATCCCTCTGACCTTCTTATTGACGATGAAACACAGATATTGCATCGGAATTAAATACAAAAGGCACAATGCCGACTTAAGTACAAGAAAACTGACTCTTCTTACTGTCTATGTTTTGAACCATTCCTGTGACACTAGTTATAGATTCCGATGCTTCACTTCAGGTTTACTGTATCCCTCTGACCTTCTTATTGAAGATGAAACACCGATATTGCATCGGATGTAAATGCAAAAGGCACAATGCCGACTTAAGTACAAGAAAACTGACTCATCTTACTGTCTATGTTTTGAACCATTCCTGTGACACTAGTTATAGATTCCGATGCTTCACTTCAGGTTTACTGTATCCCTTTGACCTTCTTATTGACGATGAAACACAGAAATTGCATCGGAATTAAATACAAAAGGCACAATGCCAGCTTAAGTAAAAGAAAACTGACTCTTCTTACTGTCTACGTTTTGAACCATTCATGTGACACTAGTTATAGCTTCCGATGCTTCACTTCAGGTTTACTGTATCCATCAGACCTTCTTATTGACGATGAAACACAGAAATAGCATCGGAATTAAACACAAAAGGCACAATGCCGACTTACGTACAAGTAAACTGACTCTTCTTACTGTCTATGTTTGAAACATTCATGTGACACTAGTTATAGATTCCGATGCTTCACTTCATTTCTACTGTATCCCTCTGACCTTCTTATTGACGATGAAACACAGAAATTGCATCGGAATTAAATAGAAAAGTCACAATGCCGACTTAAGTACAAGAAAACTGACTCTTCTTATTGCTATGCTTTGAACCATTCCTGTGACACTAGTTATAGATTCCGATGCTTCACTTCAGGTTTACTGTATCCCTCTGACATTCTTATTGACGATGAAACACAGAAATTTCATCGGAATTTAATACAAAAGGCACAATGACGACTTAACTACAAGAAAACTGACTCTTCTCACTGTCTATGTTTTGAACCATTCCTGTGACACTAGTTATAGATTCCGTTGCTTCACTTCAGGTTTACTGTATCCCTCCGACCTTCTTATTGACGATGAAACACAGAAATTGCATCGGAATTAAATAGAAAAGGCACAATGCCCACTTAAGTACAAGAAAACTGACTCTTCTTACTGTCTATGTTTTGAACCATTCCTGTGACACTAGTTATAGATTCCGATGCTTCACTTCAGGTTTACTGTATCCCTCTGACCTTCTTATTGACGATGAAACACAGACATTGCATCGGAATTAAATAGAAAAGTCACAATGCCGACTTAAGTATAAGAAAACTGACTCTTCTTATTGCTATGCTTTGGACCATTCCTGTGACACTAGTTATAGATTCCGATGCTTCACTTCAGGTTTACTGTATCCCTCTGACATTCTTATTGACGATGAAACACAGAAATTTCATCGGAATTAAATACAAAAGGCACAATGACGACTTAACTACAAGAAAACTGACTCTTCTTACTGTCTATGTTTTGAACCATTCCTGTGACACTAGTTATCGATTCCGATGCTTCACTTCAGGTTCACTGTATCCCTCTGACCTTCTTATTGACGATGAAAATCAGAAATTGCATCGGAATTACATACAAAAGGCGCAACCCCGACTTAAGTACAAGAAAACTGACTCTTCTTACTGTCTATGTTTTGAACCATTCCTGTGACACTAGTCATAGATTCCGATGCTTCACTTCAGGTTTACTGTATCCCTCTGACCTCCTTATTGACAATGAAACACAGAAATTGTATCGGAATAAATTACAAAAGGCACAATGCCGACTTAAGTACAAGAAAACTGACTTTTCCTACTGTCTATGATTTGAACCAATAATGGGACACTAGTTATAGATTCCGATGCTTTACTCCAGGTGTACTGTATCCCTCTGATCTTCTTATTGATGATGAAACACAGAAATTGCTTCGGAATTAAACACAAAAGGCAGAATGCTGACTTAAGTACAAGAAAACTGACTCTTCTTACTGTCTATGTTTTGAACCATTCCTGTGACACTAGTTATAGATTCCGATGCTTCACTTCAGGATTACTGTATCCCTCTGACCTTCTTATTGAAGATGAAACACCGATATTGCATCGGATGTAAATGCAAAAGGCACAATGCCGACTTAAGTACAAGAAAACTGACTCTTCTTACTGTCTATGTTTTGAACCATTCCTGAGACACTTGTTATTGATTCCGATTCTTCACTTCAGGTTTACTGTATCCCTCTGACCTTCTTATTGACGATGAAACACAGAAATTGCATCGGAATTAAATTCAAAAGGCACAATGCCGACATAAGTACAAGAAAACTGACTCTTCTTACTGTCTATGTTTGAACCATTCCTGTGACACTAGTTATAAATTCCGATGCTTCACTTCAGGTTAACTGTATCCCTCTGACCATCTTATTGACGATGAAACGCAGAAATCGCATCGGAATAAAATACAAAAAGCACAATGCCGACTCAAGTACAAGAAATCTGACTCTTCTTGCTGTCTATGTTTTGAACCATGCCTGCGACACTAGTTATAGATTCCGATGGTTCACTTCAGGTTTACTGTATCCCTCTGACCTTCTTATTGACGATGAAACACAGAAATTGCATCGGAATTAAATACAAAAGGCCCAATGCCAGCTTAAGTACAAGAAAACTGACTCTTCTTACTGTCTATGTTTTGAACCATTCCTGTGACACTAGTTATAGTTTCCGTTGCTTCACTTCAGGTTTACTGTATCCCTCCGACCTTCTTATTGACGATGAAACACAGAAATTGCATCGGAATTAAATAGAAAAGGCACAATGCCGACTTATGTACAAGAAAACTGACTCTTCTTACTGTCTATGTTTGAAACATTCATGTGACACTAGTTATAGATTCCGATGCTTCACTTCATTTTTAATGTATCCCTCTGACCTTCTTATTGACGATGAAACACAGATATTGCATCGGAATTAAATAGAAAAGTCACAATGCCGACTTAAGTACAAGAAAACTTACTCTTCTTATTGCTATGCTTTGAACCATTCCTGTGACACTAGTTATAGATTCCGATGCTTCACTTCAGGTTCACTGTATCCCTCTGACATTCTTATTGACGATGAAACACAGAAATTGCATCGGAATTAAATACAAAAGGCACAATGACGACTTAACTACAAGAAAACTGACTCTTCTTACTGTCTATGTTTTGAACAATTCCTGTGACACTAGTTATAGATTCCGATGCTTCACATCAGGTTTACTGCATACGTCCGACGTTCTTATTGACGATGAAACACAGAAATTGCATCGGTATTAAATAGAAAAGGCAAAATGCCGACTTAAGTACAAGAAATCTGACTCTTCTTACTAACTATGTTTTGAACCATTCCTATGACACTAGTTATAGATTCCGATGCTTCACCTCAGGTTTACTGTATCCCTCTGACTTTCTTCTTGACGATGAAACACAGAAATTGCAACGGAATTATATTCATAAGGCACAATGCCGACTTAAGTACAAGAAAACTGACTCTTGTTACTGTGTATGTTTTGAACAATGCCTGTGACACTAGTTATAGATTCCGATGCTTCACTTCAGGTTCACTGTATCCCTCTGACAGTCTTATTGACGATGACACACAGAAATTGCTTCGGAATTAAATACAAAAGGCACAATGCCGACTTAAGTACAAGAAAACTGACTCTTGTTACTGTCTATGTTTGAACCATTCCTGTGTCACTAGTTATAAATTCCGATGCTTCACTTCAGGTTTACTGTATCCCTCTGACCTTCTTATTGACGATGAAACACAGAAATTGCTTCGGAATTAAATACAAAAGGCACAATGCCCACTTAAGTACAAGAAAACTGACTCTTCTTACTGTCTATGTTTGAAACATTCATGTGACACTAGTTATAGATTCCGATGCTTCACTTCATTTCTACTGTATCCCTCTGACCTTCTTATTGACGATGAAACACAGAAATTGCATCGGAATTAAATAGAAAAGTCACAATGCCGACTTAAGTACAAGAAAACTGACTCTTCTTATTGCTATGCTTTGAACCATTCCTGTGACACTAGTTATAGATTCCGATGCTTCACTTCAGGTATACTGTATCCCTCTGACATTCTTATTGACGATGAAACACAGAAATTTCATCGGAATTTAATACAAAAGGCAGAATGACGACTTAACTACAAGAAAACTGACTCTTCTCACTGTCTATGTTTTGAACCATTCCTGTGACACTAGTTATAGTTTCCGAAGCTTCACTTCAGGTTTACTGTATCCCTCCGACCTTCTTATTGACGATGAAACACAGAAATTGCATCGGAATTAAATACAAAAGGCACAATGCCGACTTAAGTACAAGAAAACTGACTCATCGTACTGTCTATGTTTTGAACCATTCCTGTGACACTAGTTATAGATTCCGATGCTTCACTTCAGGTTTACTGTATCCCTCTGACCTTCTTATTGAAGATGAAACACCGATATTGCATCGGAATTAAATTCAAAAGGCACAATGCCGACATAAGTACAAGAAAACTGACTCTTCTTACTGTCTATGTTTGAACCATTCCTGTGACACTAGTTATAAATTCCGATGCTTCACTTCAGTTTAACTGTATCCCTCTGACCATCTTATTGACGATGAAACGCAGAAACCGCATCGGAATTAAATACAAAAAGGACAATGCCGACTTATGTACAAGAAATCTGACTCTTCTTACTGTCTATGTTTTGAACCATGCCAGTGACACTAGTCACAGGTTCCGATGCTTCACTTCAAGTTTACTGTATCCCTCTGACCTTCTTATTGACGATGATACACAGAGATTGCATCGGAATTAATTATAAAAGGCACAATGCCGACTTAAGTACAAGAAAACTGACTCTTCTTACTGTCTATGTTTGAACCATTCATGTGACACTAGTTATAGATACCGTGCTTCACTTCAGGTTTACTGTATCACACTGACCTTCTCATTGTTGATGAAACACAGAAATTGCATCGGAATTAAATACAAAATGCACAATGCCGACTTAAATACAAGAAAACTGACTCTTCTTACTGTCTATGTTTTGAACAATTCCTGTGACACTAGTTACAGATTCCAATGCTTCACTTCTAGTTCACTGTATCCCTCTGACCTACGTATTGACGATGAAACACAGAAATTGCATCGGAATTCAATACAAAATGCACAATGGCAGCTTAAGTACAAGAAACTCTGACTCTTCTTACTGTCTATGTTTTGAACCATTCATGTGACACTAGTTATAGCTTCCGATGCTTCACTTCAGGTTTACTGTATCCATCAGACCTTCTTATTGACGATGAAACACAGAAATACCATCTGAATTAAATACAAAAGGCACAATGCCGACTTATGTACAAGAAAACTGACTCTTCTTACTGTCTATGTTTGAAACATTCATGTGACACTAGTTATAGATCCCGATGCTTCACTTCATTTTTACTGTATCCCTCTGACCATCTTATTGACGATGAAACGCAGAAATCGCATCGGAATTAAATACAAAAAGGACAATGCCGACTTATGTACAAGAAATCTGACTCTTCTTACTGTCTATGTTTTGAATCATGCCAGTGACACTAGTCACAGGTTCCGATGCTTTACTTCAAGTTTACTGTATCCCTATGACCTTCTTATTGACGATGAAAGACAGAAATTGCATCGGAATTAAATAGAAATGTCACAATGCCGACTTAAGTACAAGAAAACTGACTCTTCTTATTGCTATGCTTTGAACCATTCCTATGACACTAGTTATAGATTCCGATGCTTCACTTCAGGTTTACTGTATCCCTCTGACATTCTTATTGACGATGAAACACAGAAATTTCATCGGAATTAAATACAAAAGGCACAATGACGACGTAACTACAAGAAAACTGACTCTTCTCACTGTCTATGTTTTGAACCATTCCTGTGACACTACTTATAGATTCCGATGCTTCACTTTAGGTTTACTGTATACCTCTGACGTTCTTATTGACGATGAAACACAGAAATTGCATCGGTATTAAATAGAAAAGGCAAAATGCCGACTTAAGTACAAGAAAACTGACTTTTCTTACTGTCTATGTTTTGAATCGTTCCTGTGACACTAGTTATAGATTCCGATGCTTCACTTCAGGTTTACTGTATCCCTCTGACCTTCTTACTGATGATGAAACACAGAAATTGCATCGGAATTAAATACAAAAGGCACAATAACGACTTATGTACAAGAAAACTGACTCTTCTTACCGTTTATGTTTGAACCATTCATGTGACACTTGTTATAGATTCCGATGCTTCACTTCAGGTTTACTGTATCCCTCTGACCTTCTTAGTGAAGATGAAACACCGATATAGCATCGGATGTAAATGCAAAAGGCACAATGCCGCCTTAAGTACATGAAAACTGACTCTTCTTACTGTCTATGTTTTGAATCAGTCCTGTGACACTAGTTATAGATTCCGATGCTTCACTTCAGTTTTACTGTATCCCTCTGACCTTCTTATTGACGATGAAACACAGAAATTGCATCGGAATTAAATTCAAAAGGCACAATGCCGACATAAGTACAAGAAAACTGACTCTTCTTACTGTCTATGTTTGAACCATTCCTGTGACACTAGTTATGAATTCCGATGCTTCACTTCAGGTTTACTGTATCCCACTGACCTTCTTATTGTTGATGAAACACAGAAATTGCATCGGAATTAAATACAAAATGCACAATGCCGACTTAAGTACAAGAAAACTGACTCTTCTTACAGTCTATGTTTTCAACAATTACTGTGACATTAGTTACAGATTCCAATGCTTCACTTCAGGTTCACTGTATCCCTCTGACCTTCTTGTTGACGATGAAACACAGAAATTGCATCGGAATTAAATACAAAAGGCACAATGCCAGCTTAAGTACAAGAAAACTGACTCTTCTTACTGTCTATGTTTTGAACAATTAATGTGACACTAGTTATAGCTTCCGATGCTTCACTTCAGGTTTACTGTATCCATCAGACCTTCTTATTGACGATGAAACACAGAAATAGCATCGGAATTAAATACAAAAGGCACAATGCCGACTAATGTACAAGAAAACTGACTCTTCTTACTGTCTATGTTTGAAACATTCATGTGACACTAGTTATAGATTCCGATGCTTCACTTCAGGTTTACTGTATCCCTGTGACATTCTTATTGACGATGAAACACAGAAATTTCATCGGAATTAAATACCAAAGGCACAATGACGACTTAACTACAAGAAAACTGACTCTTCTCACTGTCTATGATTTGAACCGTTCCTGTGACACGAGTTATAGATTCCGTTGCTTCACTTCAGGTTTACTGTATCCCTCCGACCTTCTTATTGACGATGAAACACAGAAATTGCATCGGAATTAAATAGAAAAGGCATAATGCCGACAAAAGTACAAGAAAACTGACTCTTCTTACTAACTATGTTTTGAACCATTCCAATGACACTAGTTATAGATTTCGATGCTTCACCTCAGGTTTACTGTATCCCTCTAACTTTCTTATTGACGATGAATCACAGAAATTGCAACGGATTTAAATTCATAAGGCACAATGCCGACTTAAGTACAAGAAAACTGACTCTTCTTACTGTCTATGTTTTGAACCATTCCTGTGTCACTAGTTGTAGATTCCGATGCTTCACTTCAGGTTTACTGTATCCCTCTGACCTTCTTATTGACGATGAAACACAGAAATTGCAGCGGAATTAAATACAAAAGGCACAATGCCGACTTAAGTACAAGAAAACTGGCTCTTCTTACTCTCTATGCTTTGAACCATTCATGTGACACTAATTATAGATTCCGATGCTTCACTTCAGGTTTACTGTACACCTCTGACGTTCTTATTGACGATGAAACACAGAAATTGCATCGGTATTAAATAGAAAAGGCAAAATGCCGACTTAAGTACAAGGAAAACTGACTCTTTTTACTGTTTTTGTTTTGAACCATTTTTGTGACACTAGTTATAGATTCCGATGCTTCACTTCAGGTTTACTGTATCCCTCTGACCTTCTTATTGATGATGAAACACAGGAATTGCATCGGAATTAAATACAAAAGGCACAATGCCGACTTATGTACAAGAAAACTGACTCTTCTTACCGTTTATGTTTGAACCATTCATGTGACACTTGTTATAGATTCCGATGCTTCACTTCAGGTTTACTGTATCCCTCTGACCTTCTTAGTCAAGATGAAACACCGATATTGCATCGGATGTAAATGCAAAAGGCACAATGCCGACTTAAGTACATGAAAACTGACTCTTCTTACTGTCTATGTTTTGAATCATTCCTGTGACACTAGTTATAGATTCCGATGCTTCACTTCAGGTTTACTGTATCCCTCTGACCTTCTTATTGACGATGAAACACAGAAATTGCATCGGAATTAAATTCAAAAGGCACAATGCCGACATAAGTACAAGAAAACTGACTCTTCTTACTGTCTGTGTTTGAACCATTCCTGTGACACTAGTTATAAATTCCGATGCTTCACTTCAGGTTTACTGTATCCCACTGACCTTCTTATTGTTGATGAAACACAGAAATTGCATCGGAATTAAATACAAAATGCACAATGCCGACTTAAGTACAAGTAAACTGACTCTTCTTACAGTCTATGTTTTGAACAATTACTGTGACATTAGTTACAGATTCCAATGCTTCACTTCAGGTTCACTGTATCCCTCTGACCTTCTTGTTGACGATGAAACACAGAAATTGCATCGGAATTAAATACAAAAGGCACAATGCCAGCTTAAGTACAAGAAAACTGACTCTTCTTACTGTCTATGTTTTGAACAATTCATGTGACACAAGTCATAGCTTCCGATGCTTCACTTCAGGTTAATGTATCCATCAAACCTTCTTATTGACGATGAAACACAGAAATAGCATCGGAATTAAATACAAAAGGCACAATGCCGACTAATGTACAAGTAAACTGACTCTTCTTACTGTCTATGTTTGAAACATTCATGTGACACTAGGTATAGATTCCGATGCTTCACTTCATTTTTACTGTACCCTCTGACCTTCTTATTGACGATGAAACACAGAAATTGCATCGGAATTAAATAGATAAGTCACAATGCCGACATAAGTACAAGAAAACTGACTCTTCTTATTGCTATGCTTTGAACCATTCCTGTCACACTAGTTATAGATTCCGATGCTTCACTTCAGTTTTACTGTATCCCTGTGACATTCTTATTGACGATGAAACACAGAAATTTCATCCTAATTAAATACCAAAAGCACAATGACGACTTAACTACAAGAAAACTGACTCTTCTCACTGTCTATGTTTTGAACCGTTCCTGTGACACTAGTTATAGATTCCGTTGCTTCACTTAAGGTTTACTGTATCCCTCTGACCTTCTTATTGACGATGAAACACAGAAATTGCATCGGAATTAAATAGAAAAGGCATAATGCCGACAAAAGTACAAGAAAACTGACTCTTCTTACTAACTATGTTTTGAACCATTCCAATGACACTAGTTATAGATTGCGATGCTTCACCTCAGGTTTACTGTATCCCTCTAACTTTCTTATTGACGATGAATCACAGAAATTGCAACGGAATTAAATTCATAAGGCACAATTCCGACTTAAGTACAAGAAAACTGACTCTTCTTACTGTCTATGTTTTGAACCATTCCTGTGACACTAGTTGTAGATTCCGATGCTACACTTCAGGTTTACTGTATCCCTCTGACCTTCTTATTGACGATGAAACACAGAAATTGCAGCGGAATTAAATACAAAAGGCACAATGCCGACTTAAGTACAAGAAAACTGGCTCTTCTTACTCTCTATGCTTTGAACCATTCATGTGACACTAATTATAGATTCCGATGCTTCACTTCAGGTTTACTGTATCCCTTTGACCTTCTTATTGACGATGAAACACAGAAATTGCATCGGAATTAAATACAAAAGGCACAATGCCGACTTATGTACAAGAAAACTGACTCTTCTTACTATTTATGTTTGAACCATTCATGTGACACTAGTTATAGATTCCGATGCTTCACTTCAGTTTTACTGTATCCCTCTGACCCTCTTATTGACGATGATGCACAGAAATTGCATCGGAATTAAATAAAAGAGGCACAATGCCGACTTAAGTACAAGAAAACTGACTCTTCTTACTGTCTATGTTTGAACCGTTCCTGTGACACTAGTTATTGATTCCGATGCTTCACATCAGGTTTACTGTATCCCTCTGACCTTCTTATTAACGATGTAACACAGAAATTGCATCGGAATTAAATACAAAAGGCACAATGCCGACTTAAGTACAAGAAAACTGACTCTTTTTACTGTCTATGTTTTGAACAATTCCTCTGACACTAGTTACAGATTCCAATGCTTCACTTCAAGTTCACTGTATCCCTCTGACCTTCGTATTGACGATGAAACACAGAAATGCATCGGAATTAAATACAAAAGGCACAATGCCAGCTTAAGTACAAGAAAACTGACTCTTCTTACTGTCTATGTTTTGAACCATTCATGTGACACTAGTTATAGCTTCCGATGCTTCACTTCAGGTTTACTGTATCCATCAGACCTCCTTATTGACGATGAAACACAGAAATACCATCGGAATTAAATACAAAAGGCACAATGCCGACTTATGTACAAGAAAACTGACTCTTCTTACGGTCTATGTTTGAAACATTCATGTGACACTAGTTATAGATTCCGATGCTTCACTTCAGGTTTACTGTATCCCTCTGACATTCTTATTGACGATGAAACACAGAAATTTCATCGGAATTAAATACAAAAGGCACAATGACGACTTAACTACAAGAAAACTGACTCTTCTCACTGTCTATGTTTTGAACCATTCCTGTGACACTACTTATAGATTCCGACGCTTCACTTCAGGTTTACTGTATACCTCCGACGTTCTTATTGACGATGAAACACAGAAATTGCATCGGAATTAAATACAAAAGGCACAATGCCGACTTATGTACAAGAAAACTGACTCTTCTTAGTGTTTATGTTTGAACCATTCATGTGACACTAGTTATAGATTCCGATGCTTCACTTCAGGTTACTGTATCCCTCTGAACTTCTTATTGACGATGAAACACAGAAGTTGCTTCGGAATTAAATACAAGAGGCACAATGCCGAATTAAGTACAAGAAAACTGACTCTACTTACTCTCTATGTTTGAACCATTCATGTGACACTAGTTATAGATTCCGATGCTTCTCTTCAGGTTTACTGTATTCCACTGACCTTCTTATTGTTGATGAAACACAGAAATTGCATCGGAATTAAATACAAAATGCACAATGCCGACTTAAGTACAAGAAAACTGACCCTTCTTACAGTCTATGTTTTGAACAATTACTGTCACATTAGTTACAGATTCCAATGCTTCACTTCAGGTTCACTGTATCCCTCTGACCTTCTTATTGACGATGAAACACAGAAATTGCATCGGAATTAAATACAAAAGGCACAATGCCAGCTTAAGTACAAGAAAACTGACTCTTCTTACTGTCTATGCTTTGAACCATTCATGTGACACTAGTTATAGCTTCCGATGCTTCACTTCAGGTTTACTGTATCCATCAGACCTTCTTATTGACGATGAAACACAGAAATAGCATCGGAATTAAATACAAAAGGCACAATGACGACTTAACTACAAGAAAACTGGCTCTTCTTACTCTCTATGCTTTGAACCATTCATGTGACACTAATTATAGATTCCGATGCTTCACTTCAGGTTAACTGTATCCCTCTGACCTTCTTATTGACAATGAAAGACAGATATTGCATCGGAATTAAATACAAAAGGCACGCCGACTTATGTACAAGAAAACTGACTCTTCTTACTATTTATGTTTGAACCATTCATGTGACACTAGTTATAGATTCCGATGCTTCACTTCAGTTTTACTGTATCCCTCTGACCCTCCTATTGACGATGATGCGCAGAAATTGCATCGGAATTAAATAAAAGAGGCACAATGCCGACTTAAGTACACGAAAACTGACTCTTCTTACTGTCTATGTTTGAACCGTTCCTGTGACAGTTGTTATTAATTCCGATGCTTCACTTCAGGTTCACTGTATCCCTCTGACCTTCTTATTGACGATGAAGCACAGAAATTGCATCGGAATTAAATACAAAAGGCACAACACCGACTTAAGTACAAGAAAACTGACTCTTCTAACTGTCTATGTTTTGAACCATTCCTGTGACACTAGTTATAGATTCCGATGCTCCACTTCAGGTTCACTGAATCCCTCTGACCTCCTTATTGACGATGAAACACAGAAATTGCATCGGAATTAATTACAAAAGGCACAATGCCGACTTAAGTACAAGAAAACCAACTTTTCTTACTGTCTATGATTTGAACCATTCATGTGACACTAGTTATAGATTCCGTTGCTTTACTCCAGGTTTACTGTATCCCTCTGACCTTATTGACGATGAAACACAGAAATTGCTTCGGAATTAAATACAAAAGGCACAATGCCGACTTAAAACTGACTCTTCTTACTGTTTATGTTTGAACCATTCATGTGACACTAGTTACAGATTCCGATCCTTCACTTCAGGTTTACTGTATCCCTCTGACCTTCTTATTGAAGATGAAACACCGATATTGCATCGGATGTAAATGCAAAAGGCACAATGCCGACTTAAGTACAAGAAAACTGGCTCTTCTTACTCTCTATGCTTTGAACTATTCATGTGACACTAATTATAGATTCCGATGCTTCACTTCAGGTTTACTGTATCCCTTTGACCTTCTTATTGACGATGAAACACAGAAATTGCATCGGAATTAAATACAAAAGGCACAATGCCGACTTATGTACAAGAAAACTGACTCTTCTTACTATTTATGTTTGAACCATTCATGTGACACTAGTTATTGATTCCGATGCTTCACTTCAGTTTTACTGTATCCCTCTGACCCTCTTATTGACGATGATGCACAGAAATTGCATCGGAATTAAATAAAAGAGGCACAATGCCGACTTAAGTACAAGAAAACTGACTCTTCTTACTGTCTATGTTTGAACCGTTCCTGTGACACTAGTTATTGATTCCGATGCTTCACTTCAGGTTTACTGTATCCCTCTGACCTTCTTATTAACGATGTAACACAGAAATTGCATCGGAATTAAATACAAAAGGCACAATGCCGACTTAAGTACCAGAAAACTGACTCTTCTTACTGTCTATGTTTTGAACAATTCCTCTGACACTAGTTACAGATTACAATGCTTCACTTCAAGTTCACTGTATCCCTCTGACCTTCGTATTGACGATGAAACACAGAAATGCATCGGAATTAAATACAAAAGGCACAATGCCAGCTTAAGTACAAGAAAACTGACTCTTCTTACTGTCTATGTTTTGAACCATTCATGTGACACTAGTTATAGCTTCCGATGCTTCACTTCAGGTTTACTGTATCCATCAGACCTCCTTATTGACGATGAAACACAGAAATACCATCGGAATTAAATACAAAAGGCACAATGCCGACTTATGTACAAGAAAACTGACTCTTCTTACGGTCTATGTTTGAAACATTCATGTGACACTAGTTATAGATTCCGATGCTTCACTTCAGGTTTACTGTATCCCTCTGACATTCTTATTGACGATGAAACACAGAAATTTCATCGGAATTAAATACAAAAGGCACAATGACGACTTAACTACAAGAAAACTGACTCTTCTCACTGTCTATGTTTTGAACCATTCCTGTGACACTACTTATAGATTCCGACGCTTCACTTCAGGTTTACTGTATACCTCCGACGTTCTTATTGACGATGAAACACAGAAATTGCTTCGGAATTAAATACAAAAGGCACAATGCCGACTTATGTACAAGAAAACTGACTCTTCTTACTGTCTATGTTTGAACCATTCATGTGACACTAGTTATAGATTTCGATGCTTCACTTCAGGTTTAGTGTATCCCACTGACCTTCTTATTGTTGATGAAACACAGAAATTGCATCGGAATTAAATACAAAATGCACAATGCCGACTTAAGTACAAGAAAACTGACCCTTCTTACTGTCTATGTGTTGAACCATTCCTGTGACACTAGTTATGGATTCCGATGCTTCACTTCTGGTTTACTGTATCCCTCTGACCTTCTTATTGACGATGAAACACTGAAATTCCATCGGAATTAAATACAACAGGCACAATGCCGACTTAAGTACAAGAAATCTGACTCATCTTACTCTCTATGTTTTGAACCATTCATGTGACACTAGTTACAGATTCCGATGCTTGACTTCAGGTTTACTGTATCCCTCTGACCTTCTTATTGAAGATGAAACACCGATATTGCATCGGATGTAAATGCAAAAGGCACAATGCCGACTTAAGTACAAGAAAACTGACTCTTCTTACAGTCTATGTTTTGAACCATTCCTGTGACACTAGTTATAGATTCCGATGCTTCACTTCAGGTTTACTGTACCCCTCTGACCTTCCTATTGACGATGAAACACAGAAATTGCATCGGAATTAAATTCAAAAGGCACAATGCCGAAATAAGTACAAGAAATCTGACTCTTCTTACTGTCTATGTTTGAACCATTCATGTGACACTAGTTATAGATTCCGATGCTTCACTTCAGGTTTACTGTATCCCACTGACCTTCTTATTGTTGATGAAACACAGAAATTGCATCGGAATTAAATACAAAATGCACAATGCCGACTTAAGTACAAGAAAACTGACTCTTCTTACGGTCTATGTTTTGAACAATTCCTGTGACACTAGTTGCAGATTCCATTGCTTCACTTAAGGTTCACTGTACCCCTCTGACCTTCTTATTGACGATGAAACACAGAAAATGCATCGGAATTAAATACAAAATGCACAATGCCAGCTTAAGTACAAGAAAACCGACTATTCTTACTGTCTATGATTTGAACCATTCCTGTGACACTAGTTATAGATTCCGAAGCTTCACTTAAGGTTTACTGTATCCCTCTGACATTCTTATTGACGATGAAACACAGAAATTTCATCGGAATTAAATACAAAAGGCACAATGACGACTTAACCACAAGAAAACTGACTCTTCTCACTGTCTATGTTTTGAACCATTCCTGTGACACTAGTTATAGATTCCGTTGCTTCACTTCAGGTTTACTGTATCCCTCCGACCTTCTTATTGGCGATGAAACACAGAAATTGCATCGGAATTAAATAGAAAAGGCAAAATGCCGACTTAAGTACAAGAAAACAGACTCTTCTTACTAACTATGTTTTGAACCATTCCTATGACGCTAGTTATAGATTCCGATGCTTCACCTCAGGTTTACTGTATCCCTCTGACCTTCTTATTGACGATGAAACACAGAAATTGCATCGGATATAAATAAAAAAGGCACAATGCCGACTTAAGTACAAGAAAACTGACTCTTCTTACTGTCTATGTTTGAACCATTCCTGTGACACTAGTTATTGATTCCGATGCTTCACTTCAGGTTTACTCTATCCCTCTCACCTTCTTATTAACGATGTAACACAGAAATTGCATCGGAATTAAATATAAAAGGCACAATGCCGAATTAAGTACAAGAAAACTGACTTTTCTTACTGTCTATGATTTGAACCATTCATGTGACACTAGTTATAGATTCCGATGCTTTACTCTTGGTTTACTGTATCCCTCTGACCTTCTTATTGACGATGAAACACAGAAATTGCTTCGGAATTAAATACAAAAGGCACAATGCCGACTTATGTACAAGAAAACTGACTCTTCTTACTGTCTATGTTTGAACCATTCATGTGACACTAGTTATAGATTCCGATGCTTCACTTCAGGTTTAGTGTATCCCACTGACCTTCTTATTGCTGATGAAACACAGAAATTGCATCGGAATTAAATACAAAATGCACAATGCCGACTTAAGTACAAGAAAACTGACTCTTCTTACTGTCTATGTTTTGAACAATTCCTCTGACACTAGTTACAGATTACAATGCTTCACTTCAAGTTCACTGTATCCCTCTGACCTTCGTATTGACGATGAATCACAGAAATGCATCGGAATTAAATACAAAAGGCACAATGCCAGCTTAAGTACAAGAAAACTGACTCTTCTTACTGTCTATGTTTTGAACCATTCATGTGACACTAGTTATAGCTTCCGATGCTTCACTTCAGGTTTACTGTATCCATCAGACCTCCTTATTGACGATGAAACACAGAAATACCATCGGAATTAAATACAAAAGGCACAATGCCGACTTATGTACAAGAAAACTGACTCTTCTTACGGTCTATGTTTGAAACATTCATGTGACACTAGTTATAGATTCCGATGCTTCACTTCAGGTTTACTGTATCCCTCTGACATTCTTATTGACGATGAAACACAGAAATTTCATCGGAATTAAATACAAAAGGCACAATGACGACTTAACTACAAGAAAACTGACTCTTCTCACTGTCTATGTTTTGAACCATTCCTGTGACACTACTTATAGATTCCGACGCTTCACTTCAGGTTTACTGTATACCTCCGACGTTCTTATTGACGATGAAACACAGAAATTGCATCGGAATTAAATACAAAAGGCACAATGCCGACTTATGTCAAGAAAACTGACTCTTCTTAGTGTTTATGTTTGAACCATTCATGTGACACTAGTTATAGATTCCGATGCTTCACTTCAGGTTTACTGTATCCCTCTGACCTTCTTATTGACGATGAAAGACAGAAATTGCATCGGAATTAAATACAAAAGGCACGCCGACTTATGTACAAGAAAACTGACTCTTCTTACTATTTATGTTTGAACCATTCATGTGACACTAGTTATAGATTCCGATGCTTCACTTCAGTTTTACTGTATCCCTCTGACCCTCCTATTGACGATGATGCGCAGAAATTGCATCGGAATTAAATAAAAGAGGCACAATGCCGACTTAAGTACACGAAAACTGACTCTTCTTACTGTCTATGTTTGAACCGTTCCTGTGACAGTTGTTATTAATTCCGATGCTTCACTTCAGGTTCACTGTATCCCTCTGACCTTCTTATTGACGATGAAGCACAGAAATTGCATCGGAATTAAATACAAAAGGCACAACACCGACTTAAGTACAAGAAAACTGACTCTTCTAACTGTCTATGTTTTGAACCATTCCTGTGACACTAGTTATAGATTCCGATGCTCCACTTCAGGTTCACTGAATCCCTCTGACCTCCTTATTGACGATGAAACACAGAAATTGCATCGGAATTAATTACAAAAGGCACAATGCCGACTTAAGTACAAGAAAACCAACTTTTCTTACTGTCTATGATTTGAACCATTCATGTGACACTAGTTATAGATTCCGTTGCTTTACTCCAGGTTTACTGTATCCCTCTGACCTTATTGACGATGAAACACAGAAATTGCTTCGGAATTAAATACAAAAGGCACAATGCCGACTTAAAACTGACTCTTCTTACTGTTTATGTTTGAACCATTCATGTGACACTAGTTACAGATTCCGATCCTTCACTTCAGGTTTACTGTATCCCTCTGACCTTCTTATTGAAGATGAAACACCGATATTGCATCGGATGTAAATGCAAAAGGCACAATGCCGACTTAAGTACAAGAAAACTGACTCTTCTTACAGTCTATGTTTTGAACCATTCCTGTGACACTAGTTATAGATTCCGATGCTTCACTTCAGGTTTACTGTACCCCTCTGACCTTCCTATTGACGATGAAACACAGAAATTGCATCGGAATTAAATTCAAAAGGCACAATGCCGAAATAAGTACAAGAAATCTGACTCTTCTTACTGTCTATGTTTGAACCATTCATGTGACACTAGTTATAGATTCCGATGCTTCACTTCAGGTTTACTGTATCCCGCTGACCTTCTTATTGTTGATGAAACACAGAAATTGCATCGGAATTAAATACAAAATGCACAATGCCGCCTTAAGTACAAGAAAACTGACTCTTCTTACGGTCTATGTTTTGAACAATTCATGTGACACTAGTTATAGATTCCGATGCTTCACTTCAGGTTTACTGTATCCCACTGACCTTCTTATTGTTGATGAAACACAGAAATTGCATCGGAATTAAATACAAAATGCACAATGCCGACTTAAGTACAAGAAAACTGACTCTTCTTACGGTCTATGTTTTGAACAATTCCTGTGACACTAGTTGCAGATTCCATTGCTTCACTTCAGGTTCACTGTTCCCTCTGACCTTCTTATTAACGATGTAACACAGAAATTGCATCGGAATTAAATACAAAAGGCACAATGCCGACTTAAGTACCAGAAAACTGACTCTTCTTACTGTCTATGTTTTGAACAATTCCTCTGACACTAGTTACAGATTACAATGCTTCACTTCAAGTTCACTGTATCCCTCTGACCTTCGTATTGACGATGAAACACAGAAATGCATCGGAATTAAATACAAAAGGCACAATGCCAGCTTAAGTACAAGAAAACTGACTCTTCTTACTGTCTATGTTTTGAACCATTCATGTGACACTAGTTATAGCTTCCGATGCTTCACTTCAGGTTTACTGTATCCATCAGACCTCCTTATTGACGATGAAACACAGAAATACCATCGGAATTAAATACAAAAGGCACAATGCCGACTTATGTACAAGAAAACTGACTCTTCTTACGGTCTATGTTTGAAACATTCATGTGACACTAGTTATAGATTCCGATGCTTCACTTCAGGTTTACTGTATCCCTCTGACATTCTTATTGACGATGAAACACAGAAATTTCATCGGAATTAAATACAAAAGGCACAATGACGACTTAACTACAAGAAAACTGACTCTTCTCACTGTCTATGTTTTGAACCATTCCTGTGACACTACTTATAGATTCCGACGCTTCACTTCAGGTTTACTGTATACCTCCGACGTTCTTATTGACGATGAAACACAGAAATTGCTTCGGAATTAAATACAAAAGGCACAATGCCGACTTATGTACAAGAAAACTGACTCTTCTTACTGTCTATGTTTGAACCATTCATGTGACACTAGTTATAGATTTCGATGCTTCACTTCAGGTTTAGTGTATCCCACTGACCTTCTTATTGTTGATGAAACACAGAAATTGCATCGGAATTAAATACAAAATGCACAATGCCGACTTAAGTACAAGAAAACTGACCCTTCTTACTGTCTATGTGTTGAACCATTCCTGTGACACTAGTTATGGATTCCGATGCTTCACTTCTGGTTTACTGTATCCCTCTGACCTTCTTATTGACGATGAAACACTGAAATTCCATCGGAATTAAATACAACAGGCACAATGCCGACTTAAGTACAAGAAATCTGACTCATCTTACTCTCTATGTTTTGAACCATTCATGTGACACTAGTTACAGATTCCGATGCTTGACTTCAGGTTTACTGTATCCCTCTGACCTTCTTATTGAAGATGAAACACCGATATTGCATCGGATGTAAATGCAAAAGGCACAATGCCGACTTAAGTACAAGAAAACTGACTCTTCTTACAGTCTATGTTTTGAACCATTCCTGTGACACTAGTTATAGATTCCGATGCTTCACTTCAGGTTTACTGTACCCCTCTGACCTTCCTATTGACGATGAAACACAGAAATTGCATCGGAATTAAATTCAAAAGGCACAATGCCGAAATAAGTACAAGAAATCTGACTCTTCTTACTGTCTATGTTTGAACCATTCATGTGACACTAGTTATAGATTCCGATGCTTCACTTCAGGTTTACTGTATCCCACTGACCTTCTTATTGTTGATGAAACACAGAAATTGCATCGGAATTAAATACAAAATGCACAATGCCGACTTAAGTACAAGAAAACTGACTCTTCTTACGGTCTATGTTTTGAACAATTCCTGTGACACTAGTTGCAGATTCCATTGCTTCACTTAAGGTTCACTGTACCCCTCTGACCTTCTTATTGACGATGAAACACAGAAAATGCATCGGAATTAAATACAAAATGCACAATGCCAGCTTAAGTACAAGAAAACCGACTATTCTTACTGTCTATGATTTGAACCATTCCTGTGACACTAGTTATAGATTCCGAAGCTTCACTTAAGGTTTACTGTATCCCTCTGACATTCTTATTGACGATGAAACACAGAAATTTCATCGGAATTAAATACAAAAGGCACAATGACGACTTAACCACAAGAAAACTGACTCTTCTCACTGTCTATGTTTTGAACCATTCCTGTGACAATAGTTATAGATTCCGTTGCTTCACTTCAGGTTTACTGTATCCCTCCGACCTTCTTATTGGCGATGAAACACAGAAATTGCATCGGAATTAAATAGAAAAGGCAAAATGCCGACTTAAGTACAAGAAAACAGACTCTTCTTACTAACTATGTTTTGAACCATTCCTATGACGCTAGTTATAGATTCCGATGCTTCACCTCAGGTTTACTGTATCCCTCTGACCTTCTTATTGACGATGAAACACAGAAATTGCATCGGATATAAATAAAAAAGGCACAATGCCGACTTAAGTACAAGAAAACTGACTCTTCCTACTGTCTATGTTTGAACCATTCCTGTGACACTAGTTATTGATTCCGATGCTTCACTTCAGGTTTACTCTATCCCTCTCACCTTCTTATTAACGATGTAACACAGAAATTGCATCGGAATTAAATATAAAAGGCACAATGCCGAATTAAGTACAAGAAAACTGACTTTTCTTACTGTCTATGATTTGAACCATTCATGTGACACTAGTTATAGATTCCGATGCTTTACTCTTGGTTTACTGTATCCCTCTGACCTTCTTATTGACGATGAAACACAGAAATTGCTTCGGAATTAAATACAAAAGGCACAATGCCGACTTATGTACAAGAAAACTGACTCTTCTTACTGTCTATGTTTGAACCATTCATGTGACACTAGTTATAGATTCCGATGCTTCACTTCAGGTTTAGTGTATCCCACTGACCTTCTTATTGCTGATGAAACACAGAAATTGCATCGGAATTAAATACAAAATGCACAATGCCGACTTAAGTACAAGAAAACTGACCCTTCTTACTGTCTATGTGTTGAACCATTCCTGTAACACTAGTTATAGATTCCGATGCTTCACTTCAGGTGTACTGTATCCCTCTGACCTTCTTATTGACGATGAAACACTGAAATTCCATCGGAATTAAATACAACAGGCACAATGCCGACTTAAGTACAAGAAATCTGACTCATCTTACTCTCTATGCTTTTGATCCATTCATGTGACACCAATTATAGATTCCGATGCTTCACTTCAGGTTTACTGTATCCCTCTGACCTTCTTATTGACGATGAAACACAGAAATTGCATCGGAATGAAATACAAAAGGCACAATGCCGACTTAAGTACAAGAAAACTGACTCTTCTTACTGTTTATGTTTGAACATTTCATGTGACACTAGTTATGGATTCCGATGCTTCACTTCATGTTTATTGTATCCCTCTGACATCTTATTGACGATGAAACACAGAAATTGCATCGGATATAAATACAAAAGGCACAAAGCCGACTTAAGTACTAGAAAACTGACTCTTCTTGCTGTCTTTGATTGAACCATTCCTGTTACACTAGTTATAGATTCCAATGCTTCACTTCAGGTTTACTGTATCCCTCTGACCTTCTTATTGACGATTAAACTCAGAAATTGCATCGGAATTAACTACAAAAGGCACAATGCCGACTTAAGTACAGGAAAACTGACTCTTCTTACTGTCTATGTTTTGAACCATTCATGTGACACTAGTTATAGATTCCGATGCTTCACTTCAGGTTTACTGTATCCCTCTGACCTTTTTATTGACGATGAAACACAGAAATTGCATCGGAATTAAATACAAAAGGCACAATGCCGACTTAAGTACAAGAAAACTGACTCTTCTTACTGTCTATGTTTTGAACCATTCCTGTGACACTAGTTATAGATTCCGATGCTTCACTTCAGGTTTTCTGTATCCCTCTGACCTTCTTATTGACGATGAAACACAGAAATTGCATCGGAATTAAATACAAAAGGCACAATGCCGACCTAAGTACAAGAAAACTGACTCTTCTTACTGTCTATGTTTTTAACCATTCCTGTGACACTAGTTATAGATTCCGATGCTTCACTTCAGGTTTACTGTATCCCTCTGACCTTCTTATTGACGAAGAAACACAGAAATTGCATCGGAATTAAATACAAAAGGCACAATGCCGACCTAAGTACAAGAAAACTACTCTTCTTACTCTCTATGTTTTGAACCATTCATGTGACACTAATTATAGATTCCGATGCTTCATTTCAGGTTTACTGTATCCCTCTGACCTTCTTATTGACGATGAAACACAGAAATTGCATCGGAATGAAATACAAAAGGCACAATGCGAATTTAAGTACAAGAAAACTGACTCTTCTTACTGTTTATGTTTGAACATTTCATGTGACACTAGTTATAGATTCCGATGCTTCACTTCAGGTTTACTGTATCCCTCTGACCTTCTTATTGATGATGAATCACAGAAATTGCATCGGAATTAAATACAAAAGGCACAATTCCGACTTAAGTGACAGAAAACTGACTCTTCTTACTGTCTATGTTTTGAACCATTCCTGTGACACTAGTTATAGATTCCGATGCTTCACTTCAGGTTTACTGTATCCCTCTGACCTACTTATTGACGATGAAACACAGAAATTGCATCGGAATTAAATACAATAGGCACAATGCTGACTTAAGTACAAGAAAGATGACTCTTCTTACTGTCTATGTTTTGAACCATTCCTGTGACACTAGTTATAGATTCCGATACTTCACTTCAGGTTTACTGTATCCCTCTGACCTTCATATTGACGATGAAACACAGAAATTGCATCGGAGTTAAAAACAAAAGGCACAATGCCGACTTCAGTACAAGAAAACTGACTCTTCTTTCAGTCTATGATTTGAACCATTCCTGTGACACTAGTTATAGATTCAGATGCTCACTTCAGGTTTACTGTATTCCTCTGATATTCTTATTGACGATGAAACACAGATATTGCATCGGAAATAAATATAAATGGCGCAATGACGACTTTAGTACAAGAAAACTGACTCTTCTTACTGTCTATGTTTTGAACCATTCCTGTGACACTAGTTATAGATTCCGATGCTTCACTTCAGGTTTACTGTATCCCTCTGACCTTCTTATTGACGATGAAACACAGAAATTGCATCGGAATTAAATACAAAAGGCACAATGCCGACTTAAGTACAAGAAAACTGACTCTTCTTACCGTCTTTGATTGAACCATTCCTGTGACACTAGTTATAGATTCCGATGCTTCACTTCAAGTTTACTGTATCCCTCTGACCTTCTTATTGACGATGAAACACAGAAATTGCATCGGAATTAAATACAAAAGGCACAATGCCGACTTAAGTACAAGAAAACTGACTCTTCTTACTGTCTATGTTTTGAAACATTCATGTGACGCTAGTTATAGATTCCGATGCTTCACTTCAGGTTTACTGTATCCCTCTGACCTTCTTATTGACGATGAAACACAGAAATTGCATCGGAATTAAATACAAAAGGCACAATGCCGACTTAAGTACAAGAAACTGACTCTTCTTACTCTCTATGTTTTGAACTATTCCTGTGACACTAGTTATAGATTCCGATGCTTCACTTCAGGTTCACTGTATCCCTCTGACCTTCTTATTGACGATGAAACACAGAAATTGCATCGGAATTAAATACAAAAGGCACAATGCCGACTTAAGTACAAGAAAACTGACTCTTCCTACTCTCTATGTTTTGAACCATTCATGTGACACTAATTATAGATTCCGATGCTTCACTTCAGGTTTACTGTATCCCTCTGACCTTCTTATTGACGATGAAACACAGAAATTGCATCGGAATTAAATACAAAAGGCACAATGCCGACTTAAGTACAAGAAAACTGACTCTTCTTACTGTCTATGTTTTGAACCATTCCTGTGACACTAGTTATAGATGCCGATGCTTCACTTCAGGTTTACTGTATCCCTCTGACCTTCTTATTGACGATGAAACACAGAAATTGCACCGGAATTAAATACAAAAGGCACAATGCCGACTTCAGCAACAGAAAACTGACTCTTCTTACTGTCTATGTTTTGAACCATTCATGTGACACTAATTATAGATTCCGATGCTTCACTTCAGGTTTACTGTACCCCTCTGACCTTCTTATTGACGATGAATCACAGAAATTGCATCGAAATTAAATACAAAATGCACAATGCCGACTTATGTACAAGAAAACTGACTCTTCTTACTGTTTATGTTTGAACCATTCATGTGACACTAGTTATAGATTCCGATGCTTCACTTCAGTTTTACTGTATCCCTCTGACCTTCTTATAGACGATGAAGCACAGAAATTGCATCGCAATTAAATAGAAAAGGCACAATGCCGACTTAAGTACAAGAAAACTGACTCTTCTTACTGTCTACGTTTGAACCATTCCTGTGACACTAGTTATTGATTCCGATGCTTCACTTCAGGTTTACTGTATCCCTCTGACCTTCTTATTGACGATGTAACACAGAAATTGCATCGGAATTAAATACAAAAGGCACAATGCCGACTTAAGTACAGGAAAACCGACTCTTCTTACTGTCTATGTTTTGAACCATTCCTGTGACACTAGTTATAGATTCAGATGCTTCACTTCAGGTTAACTGTATCCCTCTGACCTTCTTATTGACGATGAAACACAGAAATTGCTTCGTAGTTAAAAACAAAAGGCACAATGCCGACTTAAGTACAAGAAAACTGACTCTTCTTACAGTCTATGATTTGAACCATTCCTGTGGCACTAGTTATAGATTCAGATGCTTCACTTCAGGTTTACTCTATCCCTCTCACCTTCTTATTAACGATGTAACACAGAAATTGCATCGGATTTAAATATAAAAGGCACAATGCCGAATTAAGTACAAGAAAACTTACTTTTCTTACTGTCTATGATTTGAACCATTCATGTGACACTAGTTATAGATTCCGATGCTTTACTCTTGGTTTACTGTATCCCTCTGACCTTCTTATTGACGATGAAACACAGAAATTGCTTCGGAATTAAATACAAAAGGCACAATGCCGACTTATGTACAAGAAAACTGACTCTTCTTACTGTCTATGTTTGAACCATTCATGTGACACTAGTTATAGATTCCGATGCTTCACTTCAGGTTTAGTGTATCCCACTGACCTTCTTATTGTAGATGAAACACAAAATTGCATCGGAATTAAATACAAAATGCACAATGCCGACTTAAGTACAAGAAAACTGACTCTTCTTACTGTCTATGTTTTGAACCATTCCTGTGACACTAGTTATAGATTCCGATGCTTCACTTTAGGTTTACTGTATCCCTCTGACCTTCTTATTGACGATGAAACACTGAAATTCCATCGGAATTAAATACAACAGGCACAATGTCGACTTAAGTACAAGAAATCTGACTCATCTTACTCTCTATGTTTTGAACCATTCAAGTGACACCAATTATAGATTCCGATGCTTCACTTGAGGTTTACTGCATCCCTCTGACCTTCTTATTGACGATGAAACACAGAAATTGCATCGGAATGAAATACAAAAGGCACAATGCGAATTTAAGTACAAGAAAACTGACTCTTCTTACTGTTTATGTTTGAACATTTCATGTGACACTAGTTATAGATTCCGATGCTTCACTTCAGGTTTACTGTATCCCTCTGACCTTCTTATTGATGATGAATCACAGAAATTGCATCGGAATTAAATACAAAAGGCACAATTCCGACTTAAGTAACAGAAAACTGACTCTTCTTACTGTCTATGTTTTGAACCATTCCTGTGACACTAGTTATAGATTCCGATGCTTCACTTCAGGTTTACTGTATCCCTCTGACCTTCTTATTGACGATGAAACACAGAAATTGCATCGGAATTAAATACAATAGGCACAATGCTGACTTAAGTACAAGAAAGATGACTCTTCTTACTGTCTATGTTTTGAACCATTCCTGTGACACTAGTTATAGATTCCGATACTTCACTTCAGGTTTACTGTATCCCTCTGACCTTCATATTGACGATGAAACACAGAAATTGCATCGGAGTTAAAAACAAAAGGCACAATGCCGACTTCAGTACAAGAAAACTGACTCTTCTTTCAGTCTATGATTTGAACCATTCCTGTGACACTAGTTATAGATTCAGATGCTCACTTCAGGTTTACTGTATTCCTCTGATATTCTTATTGACGATGAAACACAGATATTGCATCGGAATTAAATACAAATGGCGCAATGACGACTTTAGTACAAGAAAACTGACTCTTCTTACTGTCTATGTTTTGAACCATTCCTGTGACACTAGTTATAGATTCCGATGCTTCACTTCAGGTTTACTGTATCCCTCTGACCTTCTTATTGACGATGAAACACAGAAATTGCATCGGAATTAAATACAAAAGGCACAATGCCGACTTAAGTACAAGAAAACTGACTCTTCTTACCGTCTTTGATTGAACCATTCCTGTGACACTAGTTATAGATTCCGATGCTTCACTTCAAGTTTACTGTATCCCTCTGACATTCTTATTGACGATGAAACACAGAAATTGCATCGGAATTAAATACAAAAGGCACAATGCTGACTTAAGTACAAGAAAACTGACTCTTCTTACTGTCTATGTTTTGAAACATTCATGTGACGCTAGTTATAGATTCCGATGCTTCACTTCAGGTTTACTGTATCCCTCTGACCTTCTTATTGACGATGAAACACAGAAATTGCATCGGAATGAAATACAAAAGGCACAATGCGAATTTAAGTACAAGAAAACTGACTCTTCTTACTGTTTATGTTTGAACATTTCATGTGACACTAGTTATAGATTCCGATGCTTCACTTCAGGTTTACTGTATCCCTCTGACCTTCTTATTGATGATGAATCACAGAAATTGCATCGGAATTAAATACAAAAGGCACAATTCCGACTTAAGTAACAGAAAACTGACTCTTCTTACTGTCTATGTTTTGAACCATTCCTGTGACACTAGTTATAGATTCCGATGCTTCACTTCAGGCTTACTGTATCCCTCTGACCTTTTTATTGCCGATGAAACACAGAAATTGCATCGGAATTAAATACAAAAGGCACAATGCCGACTTAAGTACAAGAAAACTGACTCTTCTTACTGTCTATGTTTTGAACCATTCCTGTGACACTAGTTATAGATTCCGATGCTTCACTTCAGGTTAACTGTATCCCTCTGACCTTCTTATGGACGATGAAACACAGAAATTGCATCGGAATTAAATACAAAAGGCACAATGCCGACTTAAGTACAAGAAAACTGACTCTTCTTACCGTCTTTGATTGAACCATTCCTGTGACACTAGTTATAGATTCCGATGCTTCACTTCAAGTTTACTGTATCCCTCTGACCTTCTTATTGACGATGAAACACAGAAATTGCATCGGAATTAAATACAAAAGGCACAATGCCGACTTAAGTACAAGTAAACTGACTCTTCTTACTGTCTATGTTTGGAAACATTCATGTGACGCTAGTTATAGATTCCGATGCTTCACTTCAGGTTTACTGTATCCCTCTGACCTTCTTATTGACGATGAAACACAGAAATTGCATCGGAATTAAATACAAAAGGCACAATGCCGACTTAAGTACAAGAAACTGACTCTTCTTACTCTCTATGTTTTGAACCATTCCTGTGACACTAGTTATAGATTCCGATGCTTCACTTCAGGTTCACTGTATCCCTCTGACCTTCTTATTGACGATGAAACACAGAAATTGCATCGGAATTAAATACAAAAGGCACAATGCCGACTTAAGTACAAGGAAACTGACTCTTCCTACTCTCTATGTTTTGAACCATTCATGTGACACTAATTATAGATTCCGATGCTTCACTTCAGGTTTACTGTATCCCTCTGACCTTCTTATTGACGATGAAACACAGAAATTCCATCGGAATTAAATACAAAAGGCACAATGCCGACTTCAGTACAAGAAAACTGACTCTTCTTACTGTCTATGTTTTGAACCATTCCTGTGACACTAGTTATAGATGCCGATGCTTCACTTCAGGTTTACTGTATCCCTCTGACCTTCTTATTGACGATGAAACACAGAAATTGCACCGGAATTAAATACAAAAGGCACAATGCCAACTTCAGCAACAGAAAACTGACTCTTCTTACTCTCTATGTTTTGAACCATTCATGTGACACTAATTATAGATTCCGATGCTTCACTTCAGGTTTACTGTACCCCTCTGACCTTCTTATTGACGATGAATCACAGAAATTGCATCGAAATTAAATACAAAATGCACAATGCCGACTTATGTACAAGAAAACTGACTCTTCTTACTGTTTATGTTTGAACCATTCATGTGACACTAGTTATAGATTCCGATGCTTCACTTCAGTTTTACTGTATCCCTCTGACCTTCTTATAGACGATGAAGCACAGAAATTGCATCGCAATTAAATAGAAAAGGCACAATGCCGACTTAAGTACAAGAAAACTGACTCTTCTTACTGTCTACGTTTGAACCATTCCTGTGACACTAGTTATAGATTCCGATGCTTCAGTTCAGGTTTACTGTATCCCTCTCACCTTCTTATTGACGATTAATCACAGAAATTGCATCGAAATTAAATACAAAATGCACAGTGCCGACTTATGTACAAGAAAACTGACTCTTCTTACTGTTTATGTTTGAACCATTCATGTGACACTAGTTATAGATTCCGATGCTTCACTTCAGGTTTACTGTATCCCTCTGACCTTCCTATTGACGATGTAACACAGAAATTGCATCGGAATTAAATCCAAAAGGCACAATGCCGACTTAAGTACAGGAAAACCGACACTTCTTACTGTCTATGTTTTGAACCATTCCTGTGACACTAGTTATAGATTCAGATACTTCACTTCAGGTTAACTGTATCCCTCTGACCTTCTTATTGACGATGAAACACAGAAATTGCTTCGTAGTTAAAAACAAAAGGCACAATGCCGACTTAAGTACAAGAAAACTGACTCTTCTTACAGTCTATGATTTGAACCATTCCTGTGGCACTAGTTATAGATTCAGATGCTTCACTTCAAGTTTACTGTATCCTTCTGATCTTCTTATTGACGATGTAACACAGAAATTGCATCGGAATTAAATACAAAAGGCACATTGCCGACTTAAGTACAAGAAAACTGACTCTTCTTACTGTCAATGTTTTGAACCATTCCTGTGACACTAGTTATAGATCCCGATGCTTCAGTTCAGGTTTACTGTATCCCTCTCACCTTCTTATTGACGATGAATCACAGAAATTGCATCGAAATTAAATACAAAATGCACAGTGCCGACTTATGTACAAGAAAACTGACTCTTCTTACTGTTTATGTTTGAACCATTCATGTGACACTAGTTATAGATTCCGATGCTTCACTTCAGGTTTACTGTATCCCTCTGACCTTTTTATTGACGATGAAACACAGAAATTGCATCGGAATTAAATACAAAAGGCACAATGCCGACTTAAGTACAAGAAAACTGACTCTTCTTACTGTCTATGTTTTGAACCATTCCTGTGACACTAGTTATAGATTCCGATGCTTCACTTCAGGTTTACTGTATCCCTCTGCCCTTCTTATTGACGATGAAACACAGAAATTGCATCGGAATTAAATACAAAAGGCAATATGCCGACTTAAGTACAAGAAAACTGACTCTTCTTACCGTCTTTGATTGAACCATTCCTGTGACACTAGTTATAGATTCCGATGCTTCACTTCAAGTTTACTGTATCCCTCTGACCTTCTTATTGACGATGAAACACAGAAATTGCATCGGAATTAAATACAAAAGGCACAATGCCGACTTAAGTACAAGAAAACTGACTCTTCTTACTGTCTATGTTTTGAAACATTCATGTGACGCTAGTTATAGATTCCGATGCTTCACTTCAGGTTTACTGTATCCCTCAGACGTTCTTATTGACGATGAAACACAGAAATTGCATCGGAATTGAATACAAAAGGCACAATGCCGACTTAAGTACAAGAAACTGACTCTTCTTACTCTCTATGTTTTGAACCATTCCTCTGACACTAGTTATAGATTCCGTGCTTCACTTCAGGTTCACTGTATCCCTCTGACCTTCTTATTGACGATGAAACACAGAAATTGCATCGGAATTAAATACAAAAGGCACAATGCCGACTTAAGTACAAGAAAACTGACTCTTCCTACTCTCTATGTTTTGAACCATTCATGTGACACTAATTATAGATTCCGATGCTTCACTTCAGGTTTACTGTATCCCTCTGACCTTCTTATTGACGATGAAACACAGAAATTGCATCGGAATTAAATACAAAAGGCACAATGCCGACTTAAGTACAAGAAAACTGACTCTTCTTACTGTCTATGTTTTGAACCATTCCTGTGACACTAGTTATAGATTCCGATGCTTCACTTCAGGTTTACTGTATCCCTCTGACCTTCTTATTGACGATGAAACACAGAAATTGCATCGGAATTAAATACAAAAGGCACAATGCCGACTTAAGTACAAGAAAACTGACTCTTCTTACCGTCTTTGATTGAACCATTCCTGTGACACTAGTTATAGATTCCGATGCTTCACTTCAAGTTTACTGTATCCCTCTGACCTTCTTATTGACGATGAAACACAGAAATTGCATCGGAATTAAATACAAAAGGCACAATGCCGACTTAAGTACAAGAAAACTGACTCTTCTTACTGTCTATGTTTTGAAACATTCATGTGACGCTAGTTATAGATTCCGATGCTTCACTTCAGGTTTACTGTATCCCTCTGACATTCTTATTGACGATGAAACACAGAAATTGCATCGGAATTAAATACAAAAGGCACAATGCCGACTTAAGTACAAGAAACTGACTCTTCTTACTCTCTATGATTTGAACCATTCCTGTGACACTAGTTATAGATTGCGATGCTTCACTTCAGGTTCACTGTATCCCTCTGACCTTCTTATTGACTATGAAACACAGAAATTGCATCGGAATTAAATACAAAAGGCACAATGCCGACTTAAGTACAAGAAAACTGACTCTTCCTACTCTCTATGTTTTGAACCATTCATGTGACACTAATTATAGATTCCGATGCTTCACTTCAGGTTTACTGTATCCCTCTGACCTTCTTATTGACGATGAAACACAGAAATTGCATCGGAATTAAATACAAAAGGCACAATGCCGACTTAAGTACAAGAAAACTGACTCTTCTTACTGTCTATGTTTTGAACCATTCCTGTGACACTAGTTATAGATGCCGATGCTTCACTTCAGGTTTACTGTATCCCTCTGACCTTCTTATTGACGATGAAACACAGAAATTGCACCGGAATTAAATACAAAAGGCACAATGCCAACTTCAGCAACAGAAAACTGACTCTTCTTACTCTCTATGTTTTGAACCATTCATGTGACACTAATTATAGATTCCGATGCTTCACTTCAGGTTTACTGTACCCCTCTGACCTTCTTATTGACGATGAATCACAGAAATTGCATCGAAATTAAATACAAAATGCACAATGCCGACTTATGTACAAGAAAACTGACTCTTCTTACTGTTTATGTTTGAACCATTCATGTGACACTAGTTATAGATTCCGATGCTTCACTTCAGTTTTACTGTATTCCTCTGACCTTCTTATAGACGATGAAGCACAGAAATTGCATCGCAATTAAATAGAAAAGGCACAATGCCGACTTAAGTACAAGAAAACTGACTCTTCTTACTGTCTACGTTTGAACCATTCCTGTGACACTAGTTATTGATTCCGATGCTTCACGTCAGGTTTACTGTATCCCTCTGACCTTCCTATTGACGATGTAACACAGAAATTGCATCGGAATTAAATCCAAAAGGCACAATGCCGACTTAAGTACAGGAAAACCGACTCTTCTTACTGTCTATGTTTTGAACCATTCCTGTGACACTAGTTATAGATTCATATGCTTCACTTCAGGTTAACTGTATCCCTCTGACCTTCTTATTGACGATGAAACACAGAAATTGCTTCGTAGTTAAAAACAAAAGGCACAATGCCGACTTAAGTACAAGAAAACTGACTCTTCTTACAGTCTATGATTTGAACCATTCCTGTGGCACTAGTTATAGATTCAGATGCTTCACTTCAAGTTTACTGTATCCCTCTGATCTTCTTATTGACGATGTAACACAGAAATTGCATCGGAATTAAATACAAAAGGCACAATGCCGACTTAAGTACAAGAAAACTGACTCTTCTTACTGTCAATGTTTTGAACCATTCCTGTGACACTAGTTATAGATTCCGATGCTTCAGTTCAGGTTTACTGTATCCCTCTCACCTTCTTATTGACGATGAATCACAGAAATTGCATCGAAATTAAATACAAAATGCACAGTGCCGACTTATGTACAAGAAAACTGACTCTTCTTACTGTTTATGTTTGAACCATTCATGTGACACTAGTTATAGATTCCGATGCTTCACTTCAGGTTTACTGTATCCCTCTGCCCTTCTTATTGACGATGAAACACAGAAATTGCATCGGAATTAAATACAAAAGGCAATATGCCGACTTAAGTACAAGAAAACTGACTCTTCTTACCGTCTTTGATTGAACCATTCCTGTGACACTAGTTATAGATTCCGATGCTTCACTTCAAGTTTACTGTATCCCTCTGACCTTCTTATTGACGATGAAACACAGAAATTGCATCGGAATTAAATACAAAAGGCACAATGCCGACTTAAGTACAAGAAAACTGACTCTTCTTACTGTCTATGTTTTGAAACATTCATGTGACTCTAGTTATAGATTCCGATGCTTCACTTCAGGTTTACTGTATCCCTCTGACCTTCTTATTGACGATGAAACACAGAAATTGCATCGGAATTAAATACAAAAGGCACAATGCCGACTTAAGTACAAGAAACTGACTCTTCTTACTCTCTATGTTTTGAACCATTCCTCTGACACTAGTTATAGATTCCGATACTTCACTTCAGGTTCACTGTATCCCTCTGACCTTCTTATTGACGATGAAACACAGAAATTGCATCGGAATTAAATACAAAAGGCACAATGCCGACTTAAGTACAAGAAAACTGACTCTTCTTACTGTCTATGTTTTGAACCATTCCTGTGACACTAGTTATAGATGCCGATGCTTCACTTCAGGTTTACTGTATCCCTCTGACCTTCTTATTGACGATGAAACACAGAAATTGCACCGGAATTAAATACAAAAGGCACAATGCCGACTTCAGCAACAGAAAACTGACTCTTCTCACTCTCTATGTTTTCAACCATTCATGTGACACTAATTATAGATTCCGATGCTTCACTTCAGGTTTACTGTACCCCTCTGACCTTCTTATTGACGATGAATCACAGAAATTGCATCGAAATTAAATACAAAATGCACAATGCCGACTTATGTACAAGAAAACTGACTCTTCTTACTGTTTATGTTTGAACCATTCATGTGACACTAGTTATAGATTCCGATGCTTCACTTCAGTTTTACTGTATCCCTCTGACCTTCTTATAGACGATGAAGCACAGAAATTGCATCGCAATTAAATAGAAAAGGCACAATGCCGACTTAAGTACAAGAAAACTGACTCTTCTTACTGCCTCCGTTTGAACCATTCCTGTGACACTAGTTATTGATTCCGATGCTTCACTTCAGGTTTACTGTATCCCTCTGACCTTCTTATTGACGATGTAACACAGAAATTGCATCGGAATTAAATACAAAAGGCACAATGCCGACTTAAGTACAGGAAAACCGACTCTTCTTACAGTCTATGTTTTGAACCATTCCTGTGACACTAGTTATAGATTCAGATGCTTCACTTCAGGTTAACTGTATCCCTCTGACCTTCTTATTGACGATGAAACACAGAAATTGCTTCGTAGTTAAAAACAAAAGGCACAATGCCGACTTAAGTACAAGAAAACTGACTCTTCCTATAGTCTATGATTTGAACCATTCCTGTGGCACTAGTTATAGATTCAGATGCTTCACTTCAAGTTTACTGTATCCCTCTGATCTTCTTATTGACGATGAAACACAGAGATTGCATCGGAATTAAATACAAAAGGCACAATGCCGACTTAAATAACAGAAAACTGACTCTTCTTACTCTTAATGTTTTGAAACATTCATGTGAAACTAATTATAGATTCCGATGCTTCACTTCAGGTTTACTGTATCCCTCTGTCCTTCTTATTGACGATGTAACACAGAAATTGCTTCGGAATTAAATACAAAAGGCACAATGCCGACTTAAGTACAAGAAAACTGACACTTCTTACTGTTTATGTTTGATCATTTCATGTGACACTAGTTATAGATTCCGATGCTTCACTTCAGGTTTACTGTATCCCTCTGACATCTTATTGACGATGAAACACAGAAATTGCATCGGAATTAAATACAAAAGGCACAATGCCGAATTAAGTACAAGAAAACTGACTTTCCTTACTGTCTATGATTTGAACCATTCATGTGACACTAGTTATAGATTCCGATGCTTTACTCTTGGTTTACTGTATCCCTCTGACCTTCTTATTGACGATGAAACACAGAAATTGCTTCGGAATTAAATACAAAAGGCACGATGCCGACTTATGTACAAGAAAACTGACTCTTCTTACTGTCTATGTTTGAACCATTCATGTGACACTAGTTATAGATTCCGATGCTTCACTTCTGGTTTAGTGTATCCCACTGACCTTCTTATTGTTGACGAAACACAGAAATTGCATCGGAATTAAATACAAATTGCACAATGCCGACTTAAGTACAAGAAAACTGACTCTTCTTACTGTCTATGTTTTGAACAATTCCTGTGACACTAGTTACAGATTCCAATGCTTCACTTCAGGTTCACTGTATCCCTCTGACCTTCTTATTGACGATGAAACACAGAAAATGCATCGGAATTAAATACAAAAGGCACAATGCCACCTTCAGTACAAGATAACTGACTCTTCTTACTGTCTATGTTTTGAACCATTCATGTGACACTAGTTATAGCTTCCGATGCTTCACTTCATTTTTACTGTATCCCTCTGACCTTCTTATTGACGATGAAACACAGAAATTGCATCGGAATTAAATAGAAAAGTCGCAATGCCGACTTAAGTACAAGAAAACTGACTCTTCGTATTGCTATGCTTTGAACCATTCCTGTGACACTAGTTATAGATTCCGATGCTTCACTTGAGGTTTACTGTATCCCTCTGACCTTCTTATTGACGATGAAACACAGAAATTGCATCAGAATTAAATACAAAAGGAACAATGCCGACTTATGTACAAGAAAACTGACTCTTCTTACTAATTATGTTTGAACCATTCATGTGACACTACTTATAGATTCCGATGCTTCACTTCAGTTTTACTGTATCCCTCTGACCCTCTTATTGACGATGATGCACAGATTTTGCATCGGAATTAAATAAAAAAGGCACAATGCCGACTTAAGTACAAGAAAACTGACTCTTCTTACTCTCTATGTTTGAACCATTCCTGTGACACTAGTTATTGATTCCGATGCTTCACTTCAGGTTTACTGTATCCCTCTGACCTTCTTATTAACGATGTAACACAGATATTGCATCGGAATTAAATACAAAAGGCACAATGCCGAATTAAGTACAAGAAAACTGATTCTTCTTACTGTCTATGTTTTGAACCATTCCTGTGACACTAGTTATAGATTCCGATGCTTCACTTCAGGTTTACTATATCCATCAGACCTTCTTATTGACGATGAAACACAAAAAATAGCATCGGAATTAAATAGAAAAGGCACAATGCCGACTTAAGAACAAGAAAACTGACTCTTCTTACTGTCTATGTTTGAACCATTCCTGTGACACTAGTTATAGATTCCGATGCTTCACTTCAGGTTTACTGTATCCCTCTGACCTTCTTATTGACGATGAAACACTGAAATTCCATCGGAATTAAATACAACAGGCACAATGCCGACTTAAGTACAAGAAAACTGACTCTTCTTACTCTCTATGTTTGAACCATTCCTGTGACACTAGTTATTGATTCCGATGCTTCACTTCAGGTTTACTGTATCCCTCTGACCTTCTTATTGACGAAGAAACACAGAAATTGCATCGGAATTAAATACAAAAAGCACAATGCCGACCTAAGTACAAGAAAACTACTCTTCTTACTCTCTATGTTTTGAACCATTCATGTGAGACTAATTGTAGATTCCGATGCTTCATTTCAGGTTTACTGTATCCCTCTGACCTTCTTATTGACGATGAAACACAGAAATTGCATCGGAATGAAATACAAAAGGCACAATGCGAACTTAAGTACAAGAAAACTGACTCTTCTTACTGTTTATGTTTGAACATTTCATGTGACACTAGTTATAGATTCCGATGCTTCACTTCAGGTTTACTGTATCCCTCTGACCTTCTTATTGATGATGAATCACAGAAATTGCATCGCAATTAAATACAAAAGGCATAATTCCGACTTAAGTAACAGAAAACTGACTCATCTTACTGTCAATGTTTTGAACCATTCCTGTGACACTAGTTATAGATTCCGATGCTTCACTTCAGGTTTACTGTATACCTCTGACCTTTTTATTGACGATGAAACACAGAAATTGCATCGGAATTAAATACAAAAGGCACAATGCCGACTTAAGTACAAGAAAACTGACTCTTCTTACTGTCTATGTTTTGAAGCATTCCTTTGACACTAGTTATAGATTCCGATGCTTCACTCCAAGTTTACTGTATCCCTCTGACCTTCTTATTGATGATGAATCACAGAAATTGCATCGGAATTAAATACAAAAGGCACAATTCCGACTTAAGTAACAGGAAACTGACTCTTCTTACTGTCTATGTTTTGAACCATTCCTGTGACACTAGTTATAGATTCCGATGCTTCACTTCAGGTTTACTGTATCCCTCTGACCTTCTTATTGACGGTGAAACACAGAAATTGCATCGGAATTAAATACAATAGGCACAATGACGACTTAAGTACAAGAAAGATGACTCTTCTTACTGTCTATGATTTGAACCATTCCTGTGACACTAGTTATAGATTCCGATACTTCACTTCAGGTTTACTGTATCCCTCTGACCTTCATATTGACGATGAAACACAGAAATTGCATCGGAGTTAAAAACAAAAGGCACAATGCCGACTTCAGTACAAGAAAACTGACTCTTCTTTCAGTCTATGATTTGAACCATTCCTGTGACACTAGTTATAGATTCAGATTCTCACTTCAGGTTTACTGTATTCCTCTGATATTCTTATTGACGATGAAACACAGATATTGCATCGGAATTAAATACAAATGGCGCAATGACGACTTTAGTACAAGAAAACTGACTCTTCTTACTGTCTATGTTTTGAACCATTCCTGTGACACTAGTTATAGATTCCGATGCTTCACTTCAGGTTTACTGTATCCCTCTGACCTTCTTATTGACGATGAAACACAGAAATTGCATCGGAATTAAATACAAAAGGCACAATGCCGACTTAAGTACAAGAAAACTGACTCTTCACACCGTCTTTGATTGAACCATTCCTGTGACACTAGTTATAGATTCCGATGCTTCACTTCAAGTTTACTGTATCCCTCTGACCTTCTTATTGACGATGAAACACAGAAATTGCATCGGAATTAAATACAAAAGGCACAATGCCGACTTAAGTACAAGAAAACTGACTCTTCTTACTGTCTATGTTTTGAAACATTCATGTGACGCTAGTTATAGATTCCGATGCTTCACTTCAGGTTTACTGTATCCCTCTGACCTTCTTATTGACGATGAAACACAGAAATTGCATCGGAATTAAATACAAAAGGCACAATGCCGACTTAAGTACAAGAAACTGACTCTTCTTACTGTCTATGTTTTGAACCATTCCTGTGACACTAGTTATAGATTCCGATGCTTCACTTCAGGTTCACTGTATCCCTCTGACCTTCTTACTGACGATGAAACACAGAAATTGCATTGGAATTAAATACAAAAGGCACAATGCCGACTTAAGTACAAGAAAACTGACTCTTCTTACTCTCTATGTTTTGAACCATTCATGTGACACTAATTATAGATTCCGATGCTTCACTTCAGGTTTACTGTATCCCTCTGACCTTCATATTGACGATGAAACACAGAAATTGCATCGGAATTAAATACAAAAGGCACAATGCCGACTTAAGTACAAGAAAACTGACTCTTCTTACTCTCTATGTTTTGAACCATTCATGTGACACTAATTATAGATTCCGATGCTTCACTTCAGGTTTACTGTACCCCTCTGACCTTCTTATTGACAATGAATCACAGAAATTGCATCGAAATTAAATACAAAATGCACAATGCAGACTTATGTACAAGAAAACTGTTTCTTCTTATTGTTTATGTTTGAACCATTCATGTGACACTAGTTATAGATTCCGATGCTTCACTTCAGTTTTACTGTATCCCTCTGACCTTCTTATAGACGATGAAGCACAGAAATTGCATCGCAATTAAATAGAAAAGGCACAATGCCGACTTAAGTATAAGAAAACTGACTCTTCTTACTGTCTACGTTTGAACCAATCCTGTGACACTAGTTATTGATTCCGATGCTTCACTTCAGGTTTACTGTATCCCTCTGACCTTCTTATTGACGATGTAACACAGAACTTGCATCGGAATTAAATACAAAAGGCACAATGCCGACTTAAGTACAGGAAAACCGACTCTTCTTACTGTCTATGTTTTGAACCATTCCTGTGACACTAGTTATAGATTCCGATGCTTCACTTCAGGTTAACTGTATCCCTCTGACCTTCTTATTGACGATGAAACACAGAAATTGCTTCGTAGTTAAAAACAAAAGGCACAATGCCGACTTAAGTACAAGAAAACTGACTCTTCTTACAGTCTATGATTTGAACCATTCCTGTGGCACTAGTTATAAATTCAGATGCTTCACTTCAAGTTTACTGTATCCCTCTGATCTTCTTATTGACGATGTAACACAGAAATTGCATCGGAATTAAATACAAAAGGCACAATCCCGACTTAAGTACAAGAAAACTGACTCTTCTTACTGTCATTGTTTTGAACCATTCCTGTGACACTAGTTATAGATTCCGATGCTTCACTTCAGGTTAACTGTATCCCTCTCACCTTCTTATTGACGATGAATCACAGAAATTGCATCGAAATTAAATACAAAATGCACAGTGCCGACTTATGTACAAGAAAACTGACTCTTCTTACTGTTTATGTTTGAACCATTCATGTGACACTAGTTATAGATTCCGATGCGTCACTTCAGGTTTACTGTATCCCTCTGACCTTTTTATTGACGATGAAACACAGAGGTGGCATCGGAATTAAATACAAAAGGCACAATGCCGACTTAAGTAACAGAAAACTGACTCTTCTTACTCTCTATGTTTTGAAACATTCATGTGACACTAATTATAGATTCCGATGCTTCACTTCAGGTTTACTGTATCCCTCTGTCCTTCTTATTGACGATGTAACACAGAAATTGCTTCGGAATTAAATAAAAAAGGCACAATGCCGACTTAAGTACAAGAAAACTGACACTTCTTACTGTTTACGTTTGATCATTTCATGTGACACTAGTTATAGATTCCGATGCTTCACTTCAGGTTTACTGTATCCCTCTGACATCTTATTGACGATGAAACACAGAAATTGCATCGGATATAAATACAAAAGGCACAAAGCCGACTTAAGTACAAGAAAACTGACTCTTCTTACTGTCTTTGATTGAACCATTCCTGTGGCACTAGTTATAAATTCCGATGCATCACTTCAGGTTTACTGTATCCCTCTGACCCTCTTATTGACGATTAAACACAGAAATTGCATCGGAAATAAATACAAAAGGCACAATGCCGACTTAAGTACAAGAAAACTGACTCTTCTTACCGTCTTTGATTGAACCATTCCTGTGACACTAGTTATAGATTCCGATGCTTCACTTCAGGTTTACTGTATCCCTCTGACCTTCTTATTGACGATGAAACACAGAAATTGCATCGGAATTAAATACAATAGGCACAATGCCGACTTAAGTACAAGAAAACTGACTCTTCTTACTGTCTATGTTTTGAACCATTCATGTGACACTAGTTATAGATTCCGATGCTTCACTTCAGGTTTACTGTATCCCTCTGACCTTCTTATTGACGATGAAACACAGAAATTGCATCGGAATTAAATACAAAAGGCACAATGCCGAATTCAGCAACAGAAAACTGACTCTTCTTACTCTCTATGTTTTGAACCATTCATGTGACACTAATTATAGATTCCGATGCTTCACTTCAGGTTTACTGTACACCTCTGACCTTCTTATTGACGATGAATCACAGAAATTGCATCGAAATTAAATACAAAATGCACAATGCCGACTTATGTACAAGAAAACTGACTCTTCTTACTGTTTATGTTTGAACCATTCATGTGACACTAGTTATAGATTCCGATGCTTCACTTCAGTTTTACTGTATCCCTCTACCTTCTTATAGACGATGAAGCACAGAAATTGCATCGCAATTAAATAGAAAAGGCACAATGCCGACTTAAGTACAAGAAAACTGACTCTTCTTACTGTCTACGTTTGAACCATTCCTGTGACACTAGTTATTGATTCCGATGCTTCACTTCAGGTTTACTGTATCCCTCTGACCTTCTTATTGACGATGTAACACAGAAATTGCATCGGAATTAAATACAAAAGGCACAATGCCGACTTAAGTACAGGAAAACCGACTCTTCTTACTGTCTATGTTTTGAACCATTCCTGTGACACTAGTTATAGATTCCGATGCTTCACTTCAGGTTTACTGTATCCCTCTTACCTTCTTATTGACGATGAAACACAGAAATTGCATCGGAATTAAATACAAAAGGCACAATGTCGACTTAAGTACAAGAAAACTGACTCTTCTTACCGTCTTTGATTGAACCATTCCTGTGACACTAGTTATAGATTCCGATGCTTCACTTCAGGTTTACTGTATCCCTCTGACCTTCTTATTGACGATGAAACACAGAAATTGCATCGGAATTAAATAGAAAAGGCACAATGCCGATTTAAGTACAAGAAAACTGACTCTTCTTACTGTCTATGTTTTGAAACATTCATGTGACGCTAGTTCTACATTCCGATGCTTCACTTCAGGTTTACTGTATCCCTCTGACCTTCTTATTGACGATGAAACACAGAAATTGCATCGGAATTAAATACAAAAGGCACAATGCCGACTTAAGTACAAGAAAACTGACTCTTCTTACTGTCTATGTTTTGAACCATTCCTGTGACACTAGTTATAGATTCCGATGCTTCACTTCAGGTTAACTGTATCCCTCTGACCTTCTTATTGACGATGTAACACAGAAATTGCATCGGAATTAAATACAAAAGGCACAATGCCGACTTAAGTACAAGAAAACTGACTCTTCTTACTGTCAATGTTTTGAACCATTCCTGTGACACTAGTTATAGATTCCGATGCTTCACTTCAGATTTACTGTATCCCTCTCACCTTCTTATTGACGATGAATCACAGAAATTGCATCGAAATTAAATACAAAATGCACAGTGCCGACTTATGTACAAGAAAATTGACTCTTCTTACTGTTTATGTTTGAACCATTCATGTGACACTAGTTATAGATTCCGATGCTTCACTTCAGGTTAACTGTATCCCTCTGACCTTCTTATTGACGATGAAACACAGAGATTGCATCGGAATTAAATACAAAAGGCACAATGCCGACTTAAGTAACAGAAAACTGACTCTTCTTACTCTCTATGTTTTGAAACATTCATGTGACACTAATTATAGATTCCGATGCTTCACTTCAGGTTTACTCTATCCCTCTGTCCTTCTTATTGACGATGTAACACAGAAAGTGCATCGGAATTAAATACAAAAGGCACAATGCCGACTTAAGTACAAGAAAACTGACTCTTCTTACTGTCTTTGATTGAACCATTCCTGTGACACTAGTTATAAATTCCGATGCATCACTTCAGGTTTACTGTATCCCTCTGACCCTCTTATTGACGATTAAACACAGAAATTGCATCGGATTTAAATACAAAAGGCACAATGCCGACTTAAGTACAAGAAAAATGACTCTTCTTACCGTCTTTGATTGAACCATTCCTGTGACACTAGTTATAGATTCCGATGCTTCACTTCAGGTTTTCTGTATCCCTCTGACCTTTTTATTGACGATGAAACACAGAAATTGCATCGGAATTAAATACAAAAGGCACAATGCCGACTTAAGTATAAGAAAGCTGACTCTTCTTACTGTCTATGTTTAGAACCATTCATGTGACACTAGTTATAGATTCCGATGCTTCACTTCAGGTTTACTGTATCCCTCTGACCTTTTTATTGACGATGAAACACAGAAATTGCATCGGAATTAAATACAAAAGGCACAATGCCGACTTAAGTACAAGAAAACTGACTCTTCTTACTGTCTATGTTTTGAACCATTCCTGTGACACTAGTTATAGATTCCGATGCATCACTTCAGGTTTTCTGTATCCCTCTGACCTTCTTATTGACGATGAAACACAGAAATTGCATCGGATATAAATACAAAAGGCACAAAGCCGACTTAAGTACAGGAAAACTGACTCTTCTTACTGTCTTTGATTGAAAGATTCCTGTGACACTAGTTATAAATTCCGATGCTTCACTTCAGGTTTACTGTATCCCTCTGACCCTCTTATTGACGATTAAACACAGAAATTGCATCGGAATTAAATACAAAAGGCACAATGCCGACTTAAGTACAAGAAAACTGACTCTTCTTACTGTCTATGTTTTGAACCATTCCTGTGACACTAGTTATAGGTTCCGATGCTTCACTTGAGGTTTCCTGTATCCCTTTGACCTTCTTATTGACGATTAAACACAGAAATTGCATCGGAATTAAATACAAAAGGCACAATGCCGACTTAAGTACAAGAAAACTGACTCTTCTTACTGTCTATGTTTTGAACCATTCCTGTGACACTAGTTATAGGTTCCGATGCTTCACTTGAGGTTTCCTGTATCCCTTTGACCTTCTTATTGACGATGAAACACAGAAATTGCATCGGAATTAAATACAAAAGGCACAATGCCGACTTCAGCAACAGAAAACTGACTCTTTTTCCTCTCTATGTTTTGAACCATTCATGTGACACCAATTATAGATTCCGATGCTTCACTTCAGGTTTACTGTACCCCTCTGACCTTCTTATTGACGATGAATCACAGAAATTGCATCGAAATTAAATACAAAATGCACAATGCCGACTTATGTACAAGAAAACTGACTCTTCTTACTGTCTATGTTTTGAACCATTCCTGTGACACTAGTTATAGATTCCGATGCATCACTTCAGGTTTTCTGTATCCCTCTGACCTTCTTATTGACGATGAAACACAGAAATTGCATCGGATATAAATACAAAAGGCTCAAAGCCGACTTAAGTACAGGAAAACTGACTCTTCTTACTGTCTTTGATTGAAAGATCTCTGTGACACTAGTTATAAATTCCGATGCTTCACTTCAGGTTTACTGTATCCCTCTGACCCTCTTATTGACGATTAAACACAGAAATTGCATCGGAATTAAATACAAAAGGCACAATGCCGACTTAAGTACAAGAAAACTGACTCTTCTTACTATCTATGTTTGAAGCATTCCTGTGACACTAGTTATAGATTCCGATGCTTCACTTCAGTTTTACTGTATCCCTCTGACCTTCTTATAGACGATGAAGCACAGAAATTGCATCGGAATTAAATACAAAAGGCACAATGCCGACTTAAGTACAAGAAAACTGACTCTTCTTACTCTCTATGTTTTGAACCATTCATGTGACACTAATTATAGATTCCGATGCTTCATTTCAGGTTTACTGTATCCTTCTGACCTTCTTATTGACGATGAAACACAGAAATTGCATCCGAATGAAATACAAAAGGCACAATGCGAACTTAAGTACAAGAAAACTGACTCTTCTTACTGTTTATGTTTGAACATTTCATGTGACACTAGTTATAGATTCCGATGCTTCACTTCAGGTTTACTGTATCCCTCTGACATCTTATTGACGATGAAACACAGAAAATGCATCGGATATAAATACAAAAGGCACAAAGCCGACTTAAGTACAGAAAAACTGACTCTTCTTACTGTCTTTGATTGAACCATTCCTGTGACACTAGTTATAAATTCCGATGCTTCACTTCAGGTTTACTGTATCCCTCTGACCCTCTTATTGACGACTAAACACAGAAATTGCATCGGAATTAAATACAAAAGGCACAATGCCGACTTAAGTACAGGAAAACTGACTCTTCTTACTGTCTATGTTTTGTACCATTCATAAGACACTAGTTATAGATTCCGATGCTTCACTTCAGGTTTACTGTATCCCTCTGACCTTTTTATTGACGATGAAACACAGAAATTGTATCGGAATTAAATACAAAAGGCACAATGCCGACTTAAGTACAAGAAAACTGACACTTCTTACTGTCTATGTTTTGAAGCATTCCTGTGACACTAGTTATAGATTCCGATGCTTCACTCCAGGTTTACTGTAACCCTCTGACCTTCTTATTGATGATGAAACACAGAAATTGCATCGGAATTAAATACAAAAGGCACAATTCCGACTTAAGTAACAGAAAACTGACTCTTCTTACTGTCTATGTTTTGAACCATTCCTGTGACACTAGTTATAGATTCCGATGCTTCACTTCAGGTTTACTGTATCCCTCTGACTTTCTTATTGACGATGAAACACAGAAATTGCATCGGAATTAAATACAATATGCACAATGCCGACTTAAGTACAAGAAAGATGACTCTTCTTACTGTCTATGTTTTGAACCATTCCTGTGACACTAGTTATAGATTCCGATACTTCACTTCAGATTTACTGTATACCTCTGACCTTCATTTTGACGATGAAACACAGAAATTGCATCGGAGTTAAAAACAAAAGGCATAATGCCGACTTAAGTACAAGAAAACTGACTCTTCTTTCAGTCTATGATTTGAACCATTCCTGTGACACTAGTTATAGATTCAGGTGGTCACTTCAGGTTTACTGTATTCCTCTGACCTTCTTATTGACGATGAAACACAGATATTGCATCGGAATTAAATACAAATGGCGCAATGATGACTTTAGTACAAGAAAACTGACTCTTCTTACTGTCTATATTTTGAACCATTCCTGTGACACTAGTTATAGATTCCGATGCTTCACTTCAGGTTTACTGTATCCATCAGACCTTCTTATTGACGATGAAACACAGAAATAGCATCGGAATTAAATTCAAAAGGCACAATGCCGACTTATGTACAAGAAAACTGACTCTTCGTACTGTCTACGTTTGAACCATTCATGTGACACTAGTTATAGATTCCGATGCTTCACTTCAGGTTTACTGTATCCCTCTGACCTTCTTATTGACGATGAAACACAGAAATTGCATCGGAATTAAATACAAAAGGCACAATGTCGACTTAAGTACAAGAAAACTGACTCTTCTTACCGTCTTTGATTGAACCATTCCTGTGACACTAGTTATAGATTCCGATGCTTCACTTCAGGTTTACTGTATCCCTCTGACCTTCTTATTGACGATGAAACACAGAAATTGCATCGCAATTAAATAGAAAAGGCACAATGCCGATTTAAGTACAAGAAAACTGACTCTTCTTACTGTCTATGTTTTGAAACATTCATGTGACGCTAGTTCTACATTCCGATGCTTCACTTCAGGTTTACTGTATACCTCTGACCTTCTTATTGACGATGAAACACAGAAATTGCATCGGAATTAAATACAAAAGGCACAATGCCGACTTAAGTACAAGAAAACTGACTCTTCTTACTGTCTATGTTTTGAACCATTCCTGTGACACTAGTTATAGATTCCGATGCTTCACTTCAGGTTCACTGTATCCCTCGGACCTTCTTATTGACGATGAAACACAGAAATTGCATCGGAATTAAATACAAAAGGCACAATGCCGACTTAAGTACAAGAAAACTGACTCTTCTTACTCTCTATGTTTTGAACCATTCATGTGACACTAATTATAGATTCCGATGCTTCACTTCAGGTTTACTGTATCCCTCTGACCTTCTTATTGACGATGAAACACAGAAATTGCATCGGAATTAAATACAAAAGGCACAATGCCGACTTAAGTACAAGAAAACTGACTCTTCTTACTGCCTATGTTTTGAACCATTCCTGTGACACTAGTTATAGATTCCGATGCTTCACTTCAGGTTTACTGTATCCCTCTGACCTTCTTATTGACGATGAAACACAGAAATTGCATCGGAATTAAATACAAAAGGCACAATGCCGACTTCAGCAACAGAAAACTGACTCTTCTTACTCTCTATGTTTTGAACCATTCATGTGAAACTAATTATAGATTCCGATGCTTCACTTCAGGTTTACTGTACCCCTCTGACCTTCTTATTGACGATGAATCACAGAAATTGCATCGAAATTAAATACAAAATGCACAATGCCGACTTATGTACAAGAAAACTGACTCTTCTTACTGTTTACGTTTGAACCATTCATGTGACACTAGTTATAGTTTCCGATGCTTCACTTCAGTTTTACTGTATCCCTCTGACCTTCTTATAGACGATGAAGCACAGAAATTGCATCGGAATTAAATACAAAAGGCACAATGCCGACTTAAGTACAAGAAAACTGACTCTTCTTACCGTCTTTGATTGATCCATTCCTGTGACACTAGTTATAGATTCCGATGCTTCAC